>NW_015162523.1:14581-34693 GCF_001447785.1 Gekko japonicus | reverse complement strand
CATTTCTCTCTCTCTCTCTCTCTCTCTCTCTCTCTCTCTCTCGCATTTTGTGTGTGTGTTTGTGTGTGCACCTGGAAGTCATGTGATCTTTGGTGACTGACCCCTACTGGGATCCTGGAGAATATTCAGGAGGCCCCTCGCCTCCTGACTGCTGGTATTCCAAGGAGGTCTCCCATCCAAGTACTTGCCAGACTCATAGAATCATAGAGTTGGAAGGGACCTCCAGGGTCCTCTAGTCCAACCCTCTGCACAATGCAGGAAATTAACAAATACCTCCCCCCCACACCCCCAGTGACCCCTGCTCCATGCCCAGAAGATGATAAAAAAAACCTCCAGCATATCCAGCCAAACTGACCTTGAGAAAAATTGCTGCCTGACCGCACAGCATTTCCTTGGGCATGTAAGAAAGGGCCACAAGAACTAAGCACTGATGCAACCCTTCCTGCCCACCCTCTCATGAGCTGCCTAAGTTCACAGAATCAGCATTGCGGTCAGATGGCCATCTAGCCTCTGTTTGAAAACCTCCAAGGAAGGAGAGCCCACCACCTCCCGAGGAAGCCTGTTCCACTGAGGAACCGCTCTAACCATCAGGAAGTTCTTCCTCATGTTGACCCTGCTTAGCTTCCAAGATCTGACGAGACTGGGCTTGCCTGGGCTATCAAGGTCCCGGCCACTGCTCCCTTTGAGGCACCAAGTCAAAACATTCCTGTTCATTTGTTGTTGTTGTTCAGTCGCACAGTTGAGTCCGACTGTTCGCGACCCCATGGACCAGCTCCCCCCAGGCCTTCTGGTCTTCCGCCGTCCTCTGAAGTGTGCTCAATTTCATGTTCGTTGCATCGATGACACTGTCTAACCATCTCATCCTTTGCCGTCCCCGTCTTCTTTGATCTGTTTTGATTCCTGTTCATACTTTGTAATAAAGGGTCTTTTAACACCCTTTGAGTCTGCTTTGAGTCTCAACCTGTTATTTAAACCTACTCAGTGGCCTATGTGTTTATGCGGTGGCTGGGTCTGTAATGCTGGATATTAATGCTGGGCTTTAATTTGTAACTTTTAATGTTTTTATTACATTTTGAAAGCCCCCTTGGGTAGATTCCCTGGAGAGGCGGATTAAAAATTTGCTAATGAAATGCTTCTTGGCATTCAGAGAGCCAGCATGGTAGAGTGGTGGGTAGAGGGTCAGACTAAGATCCAGAAGACCCGGGTTCAAATGCCCTCTCTGCTGTGGAAGATTGCTGGGTGACCTTGGGCCAATCACACACTCTCGGTCTGGCCTACCTCACAAGGTTGTTGTGTGGGTAAAACGGAGGAAAGCAGAAAGATGTCGATTGAAGTTAAATCCATCAAAGATGGAGGTCCTGTACCTGGGTCGTGAGGGGTTGGAGGTGGGCACCAGGCTTCCCACACTGGAAGGGACACTTCTGGTGCCGGCCCAGTCGGTGAACAGCCTGGGCCTAACACTGGATACCTCCTTCTCTATGGAGGCCCGGGTGGCTGCAGTTGCCAGATCTGCATTCTTCCATCTTAAGCAGATCCGGCTACTGAATCCCTATTTCCTTTTCCCCCCCCCCCCCCCCAGGACTTAGCTACGGTGACCCATGCAATGGTCACTTCCAGGCTTGATTACTGCAACTTTCTCTACGCAGGCTTACCCTTGAAGCTGATCCAGAAATTACAACTGGTACAAAAGGCGGCGGCGCATCTGCTGACATCGACTCCTATGCGGGCTCACGTACAACATGTGCTCTGTCAGCTGCATTGGTTGCCAGTTGAGTACTGGGTCCACTTCAAGGTGTTAGTAATCACCTTCAAAGCCTTATGTGGCCTGGGACCAACATACCTAAGGGACCGCCTCTTCCCATATATGCCTCGGAAAGCGTTACACTCTGAGAGTCAACGTCTCCTGGCAATCCCTGGCCCAAAGCATATGGAGCAGAGGTCCATCAGTGGCTATTAGCCACAAGGTATAGATAGGGACTCTGGGGCAAGTGATGCTCTGTCATCTTGGTGTTTGGAGGGGTCAACAGTGGGAGGGCTTCTCATGTCCTGGCCCCACTGGTGGACCTCCTGATGGCACTGGTATTTCTGGCCACTGTGTGATACAGAGTGTTGGACTGGATGGGCCTTTGGTCTGATCCAACATTGGCATCTCTTATGTTCTTATGTTCTTAAAGGACGTCCGCCTCGACCAGGGCCAGGGCTTTTTCTGCCCTGGCCCCCACCTGGTGGAACATTGTTGGGTATTACAAGATAAAAACACTCAGTGTGTATTGGGTTAAATGTCTGTTTTGTTGTTACAGGAAATCACATGTATTTGCATAAGCCAATGCTAGCTTAGTTCTGCAAGCCCGCGAGAAGCATCCCTGTTCTGGTAACTTGATTGGAAGCAAAGTGTCAAGGTGTCTTTGCATTTTATGGCTTCTCTTCCCCTCTTTGTTTGCTGTTTTGAAGAAACCTGTGTGAGAGTAGCCATTGTCTCTTCTAGTCTGCCCTTTGTAGAGTGAAGATGTAGGGAATAGCTCTGTTTGTTATTCTCCTCCAAGTTACCCTTCCCTATGGTAGAAACTTAGTAAAACTTTTGTATTTTAAACACACATGGACTCTGAGTCTGATGATTGCACTCTGGTATTGCTAAGGTATTTTTAACTCTGCTGAATTGCGATTTTTCATAAAGAAAGCTCCAACAAACATGCTCCCTATCGAGATCAGGGCCCTGTGGGATCTTATTCAGTTCCGCAGGGCCTGCAAGACGGAGCTGCTCCGCCAGGCCTTTGGCCAAGGCAGTGGGTGTCCACATATGTCCCCCCCAAGGTTGCAGTCTCCCACCCACTGATAACCGGCCATACCTAGTTACCTCAATGGGCCGGAATCTCCCTACGGCAAGCATGCCTATTGATTTTATATGTTTTAATGTGTTTTAAAATTTTATTGTATTTATTGAACTGCTGTGACCCGCCTGAGCCTATTTACGGGATGGGCGGGATATGAATGCGAAAAATAAATAAACAAGCAAGCAAGCTGCTCTGATTCCCATTGTGAAGAAAGGTGGAGGTGATAAATGAAGCAAGTAAATCAAATAAACAAACCGGGCACCAACTCTTCCACTCGCATTGGCAAAGAGGGTCACGAGGAGGGAGACCTTCAGAGGTGTGGGGCGGGTGACCATGGCGGGATCTTGGCAAGCGATCGCTTTCAGTCATGCCCTGCAAATGTAGACGTTACTATCCCGTCCCCAGAGGCATGGGAGGCGGCTGAGAAGAGGGCAGGTCTGAATATTCTCCCCAAGGGCCTCTTCCTCCCTCTCTTTCTTCTTCTGCTTGGGAAATCACTTGGCAATGTAGCCTTGGGTTTTCAGGAAAGGGTGGAAGTGGGACGAGGCAAGCCACCTGTAATTAAGCAATTGCTTCCAACGTTCGCTGCTCCGTGCTCCTGTTTAGGAGCGAGAGAAAAGGAAGACGATCTTCTTCGCAGTGTTGCAATGTCTCTTGGCCCTCTTTGGCATCTCTCACTGCTGCTGGGCATCCCGCAGTCCTGGCAGTATGGGGTGGAATCTGCTTTCTGGCTTACAGTTTGGTGTCTAGAGGATCGAGGGATGTTTGCTGTTGTTCAGAAAAATGGGTTGTGCAGACCAAGATGGGCTTGGTGGAGTTCCTGTGGGCAAAGGAACGCCCCCAATCATGGGCCTGGTTGCCGTGAACAGGCTGACGACTCTGAGTTTGACCTAAAGGGGCCATGGCTCAGTGGCAGAGCATCCTCTTTGCATGGCAGAAGCTCCTCGGCTCTATCTCTGACATCTCCAGTAAAAGGATCGGGTAGCAGGTGATGTGAAAGGCCCATGCCTGAGACTCGGGAGAGTCTCTGCCAGTCTGAGTAGACAAGACTGATTGTCACCGTCTGATTCAGCATAAGGCAGTTTCAGGTGCCACCTGTGGCCAGCCTGGTGCCTCCAGAACCTGTAAGGGAAGAGAGCTGGTGGTGGAAAAGTGCCATCGAGGTGGTTACTCAGAAGGTGATTCATGTTTAGTTGAAGTGCAAGTTCTATAGGTTGGATTTTAGCATTTCTTTTGTATCTATCTCATTTTTAATTGTTAATTATTACATCATGTAACAAACGCTTTGCTATATTCTTAAGTTTGTTACACTCAACCTCCTGAGTACCCACCTTGTCGTTGTGGTTTTGTTTTTTCTTCTGGAAAGTTGCCGTCAAGTCACAGCTATGGCGACCTCATAGGGTTTTCAAGGCAAGACGCTATTAAGAATCCCCAGTCCAAGAGATTCTTGGTATGGGCTGGCAGAATGCGGGGGGGGGGGGGGTATCCACACGCTCACCAGTCTTGGTATCTGCCACCAGCCCCTTGGACTGCCCACACTGTCAGAAGCTAAGGGGCAAGCTTCTAACCTTCCTGGGATTGATCAAGAAAGTCAGCCCCTGCAAGGTAGGACACTGGGAGAATGAGTTTTCACAGTTTCACAATTTCACAATTAACCTGGTAGGTGAACTCTTAAGGTCTAAGGTACTGAATTAGGATCGAGGCGTTTAAAGCACAGAACACCAAATATAATCAAAGGGTATTTATTAATGTGTGCAAAAAAACTTCAAAGGAACATTAGCAGTGAGCATTAAAAAAACACCAACCCTTCCCACTAACATACTAGCTACACATCAGGTCATTAGTTACCAGATGTTACCCTTCCGAGCTGAAGTCAGGCAGCAATCCATGTCTCTCTGTCCAGAGAGCATCTTGCCAGGCAGAGTCTGGTCTGTTCAGAGGTTAACTCATCATACCTCATGATAGCTGTGTTGGTTAGCTACGACCAAGGAACAAAAGACTAACTTTGTTAAGGCCTAAGATTTGCCCAATCAAAAGTCAGACCAGTGGAGTCATGTTGACATGGACCTGTTACAATATATGGCCCAGGAGCTGTCCACTTTAAGACAGGAAGGAGGGGTTATCTGCAATCTAACCCATCCCTTGTGTAGCGGAAATCACGGCACCAATGGAGGACGCATTGGCACCAAGTGGTTTGTAAACAAGTGGTTTGTCTCTATACCTGAATTGTTATCTAAAGGTCACGACAAGGCTGACTTTCCAACCCTTCAGTACCAACAGCCAGTTATTTTCCATTTGGTCACTTCAACTCAGGGCTATTTTTGGGCAGGAACGCACAGGAACGGCGTTCCGGCTAGCTCCCGAGTTGGCCACGCCCAGCAGGAACTCATTAGCATAATAGGCCACACTCAACAACAGAA
Organism: Gekko japonicus; assembly: GCF_001447785.1. Taxonomy (NCBI): domain Eukaryota; kingdom Metazoa; phylum Chordata; class Lepidosauria; order Squamata; family Gekkonidae; genus Gekko; species Gekko japonicus. The sequence goes on along the minus strand of NW_015162523.1, from coordinate 29,442 downwards.
ACTCATTAGGATTGGCTACAATTAGGGGTATGTGGCCTAACATGCAAGAAGCCCTGGGTTTTGACAAGCCCGGGGAGGGGGGAGGGGGGAGGGAGGAAGGCATTTCTCAGGCCTGGCTGAAGACAGAGACCTGACCACCAGCTACTCCAAACAGGCAGCTGGCTGCGCTGAAGCCTGACCAGTCATTTCCAGAGGGTCCTGCATGGAATTGCAGACAGCCATAGGTGGGGTTACCGAAGCCTACAGGATGAGAGCCTGACTGTCCCCTGCTTTCTGTGAAGCAGCGTCATAGTTGGCAAACGGCTGAGTGCCGTGTGGTTCATCCTGCAGGCATTTGCCTAATCCTGTCTTGGCATAGTTCTCTTTCCCAGTCTAGGCCTGAATGGGCATTTCTTATTGTTTGGGCTTTAAATAATAAAGGTGCTTTTGATCCGAGGGAGTGTCTGGCAGCGGAGGCAAGTCTCCAGAGGACAGATAAGTGTCAGCTGTCAGGCAGTGGCTTCTGTATCTCACCCCTACCTGCTGATCCTGCACTTTCACAGTGCCAGAGGGTGAACGTACTTTTATGGCTTCTTCGCTTGGGCTCTTCTCCAGAAAGGACTGGGAGCGTTTGGTTCCTTGTCAGAGATGCTGGAGCTTGTGCAACCCCAGTGGGTGATCCGGGGCTAACGCCTGTCCATGTATTCATCCTTTCACCTAAAATCGCCTGCAGTGAGATTGGCTGCCAGCATAAACCTTTCACGGCCAGAGTGCGCTTCATTGGGTGCATAGAATGGGGCACTCGCTAGGCACATATTTATATCCGAAGTTATGAAGAAAGATCTATCAAGAGGAGGGCCGAAGGGCTATGAAATGCAGGGAATAGAGGGTGTAGTGTAATTACATCTAATTCAAAGATAATCAAGAAAAACATGGAGCTTGTTCATGACAGCGGTAATTGGCAATCACTCTGGTTTTGCTGGGCTGGTGAACCTCTTTAATGACTGAGGAGTCCCAGGTTTTGCTAACGCCAGCAATGACTGAGGTTTCAGGTAGTTTTGTTGGTCCAAATATGTTGGGTGATAGTGAGATATTGAAAAAATGGTATTTAGCAGAGATAGGATAGTCCAGCAGTGCCGGAGGAATATAATTCAGACTCAGAGTCCATGTGTGATTAAAATATAAAGTTTTTACTAAATTCTAGCATGGGGAAGGGAAACTGGGATGAAAATAACAACAGAGCATAATCGGCTACATCCTTACTCTACAAAGACAGAACTAGAAGAGAGAGATTATGGCTACTCTTCTTGTTCTTCAGAACACCAAACAAAGACGGGAAGAGAAGCCATAAAATGGGAATACACCTTGACACTTTAGTCCCAATCAAATTCCTAGATCAGGGAGAAAATTCCCGGGCTTTCTACATCTAAAGAACATTGGTTACATGAGAAACATGTGACTTCCTGTGAGTAACATAAACCAACATTTAACCCCAGATATACTGAGTGTTTTCAACTTGTAATACCCAACAAAATACCCCCCCTACAAAAAGTCATGTTACACTCTCCCCCTAACTTATGGTGACCTTGTAGGGTTTTCAAGGCAAGAGACGTTCAGAGGTGGTTTGCCATTGCCTGCCTCCGTGTCATAATCCTGGTATTCCTTGGCGGCCTCTCATCCAAATACTAACCTGGATTGAGTCCACTTAGCTTCCACGATCTGACGAGATCAGGCTAGCCTGGGCTCTCCAGGTCAGGGGGCTATCCCTTATTAGGTAAAGGTAAAGGTTCCCTTGCTCGAAAGCCAGTCGAGTCCGACTCGAGGGTTGCGGTGTTCATCTCCGTTTCAAAGCCGAAGAGCCAGCGCTGTCCGAAGACGTTTCCGTGGTCATGTGGCCGGCATGACTAAACACCAAGGCGCACGGAACGCTGGTACCTATTTATCTACTTGCAATTTCTTGCTTTCGAACTGCCAAGTTGGCAGGAGCTGGAACTAGAGACGGAAGCTCACTTCATCATGCGGCACACTCCGGGTCTCGAACTGCTGAACTACCGAACTTCCACAGCCTGCAGTTCAGCGTCTTAACCACTTGAGCCACCGCAGCTTATTAATCCCTTATTAAGACCAACCCAAATGGCACAAAATAGTGTGCAAACTCCACTCAAGAGCTCGTGCGACTGAGCTACTTTTTGCTTTGGGCAGACTCTTGGTCTAAACTAGCCTCTCCTTGTAACAGCTCCTCTTCCACTGCTGCCGTTCTGGCTGCTACCTTAGACGCATCGGACCAGCGGAGGTACACTTTGTTGCATCCGATGAAGTGAGCTCTGACTCACCCAAAACCAATGCTGGAATAAATGTAGGTAGTCCTTCCAACGCCCCTGGATGCCTGTTCTATCTGAAATCCAGCCCAAGCAAGCATTTGGAAGAATTCGAAAGCTCACGCCCTGTTCTATGCCATTTTAGTTTGTCTCCAAAGAAAGGTATGATAGGACAGGTTTTTTTTCTGATTCTAGAGAATCCCACGTTTGAACTGCAACTTGGCTATCCCTCCAGAATTATCAGAATGACCATATCCCCCGCCAAATGCCTTTTAAGCGTGATCTCAGGCCACAGATTGACGTTCTTCATTTCCACAAATCCAGTGCTCTTTTGTGCAGCGCCAGTTCATGCATTCGGCTGTCTTTTGTCACACTTTTGCAGCAAGGGATGGAGTGCCTGGAGACCTGTGCTGGTTCTGCACCAGCCAGTTCCTTTTTGCAGTGCCCCAACTTGAAACACACAGCTTCTGAGGAGGCAGTGGCTCAGTGGAAGAGCCTTTGCTTGGCATGCATAAAGTCCCAATTTCAGCCCCCCACATGTCCAGTTGATAAGACCAGGCAGTAGACAATGTGAAAGACTTTTGCCTGACACCCTGGAGAGTCACTGCCAGTGTGAGTAGGCAAGACTGACCTTGCAGTGATCTGATTCAGTAGGAGATATGTTGGGATTCTTTTTAAGTAAGTCAGCAGAGTATTAAGAGACTGAGTCCATGGTGTGTTTTAAAATATAAAAGTTTACTATAAACCTAACATGGGAAAAAGGTACACAGGATATGAAAATAACAAAGAGCTAGTATGCCTACATCCTTGCAGCTAAAAGGTAAAACAGGAAGAGCCGAATGGCGTCTCCTTCTCTGGTCAGAACAAAGAGAGGGAGGAGAAAACCAATATGCTAAAATACTTGACACCTTGGTTTCCAATCAGAGTAGCAAACTAGCTCCAAAGTACTTGACACCTTGGTTTCCAGTCAGAGTAGCAAACTGTTTTGGATTGCTAGCTATTGGAGGGGGGGGACCACGCAGATCTGTCCTCACAGAGGAGGGAGAGCTTGTACCTGAATAAAACTGGGTCTTAAAGGTGCCACTGGACTGTTTTGGATTGCTAGCTATTGGGAGGGGGGGAATGTGCAGATCTGTCCTCGCAGAGGAGGAAGAGCTTGTACCTGAATAAAACTTGGTCTTAAAGGTGCCACTGGACTGTTTTGGATGGCTAGCTATTGGGGGGGGGGGAATGTGCAGATCTGTCCTCGCAGGAGGAAGTGCTTGTACCGGAATAAAACTTGGTCTTAAAGGTGCCACTGGACTGTTTGGGGCTGGGGGGCTGGGGGGAGCTCTGCAACTTACCTGGCTGCTTCTTGCTCTGACTGAGGGCTGCTGGGAACAGGGGGTGGGGCTTGTTGCATGTGCCCGCCCCCTGGGCTCCTTACTGCCGGAGCTCCGTTTCTGTGCGCTCCTGCAGGAAATGACCCCTCCCAGAGGAGACCAATTGGGAGGTGGAAAAGCTGGCATAGAAACATACTGTGCCACAACAGGCAGCCTCCTTTGGGAACTTTTTGGGCTCCAAGCAACCTTTTGGCCCAATCCTATTACAACTTTCAGAGAACTATACCTTGGAATAGGATCAGGCTGTTTGTTTGTTTGATATAGTACTATCCTACCTTTTCTCCGTGGAGCTGATGACAACGTCTGCAGATCTCCTTGCCTCCATTTTGCCTTCACAACAACCCTGTGAAGTGGGTCAGGCTGAGAGTGAGTGACTGGCCCAGGTTCACCCAGCAGGCTTCATGGCGTAACAGGGATCAGAACCTGGGTCTCCCAGAGCCTAGCCTGACACTTCAGCCACTACTAGGCCAAATGGAAATGGCATGTAATGTGCCCTTCCCAGCCACCGTAGTCCCTTCCCACACAGGCCCAGATCTCCCAGATCCTAGTCTAACGTTAATTACGGCACCCAATGGAAATGGCCTGATAGCCTGCCCTTCGCAGCCACTGGGGTCCCTTCCTGCACAAGGACATGACCAGCAATCCATCTCAGATTCACAAGGCTGAAAGTCTGACGACAAGACCAGGCAAAGCTCTGGGATGGAGGTACTGGAGAGGGAGCGAGTGCTCTTGCCGGGGCATGTTGAGGCAACCTGTACAAAACCTGGGTTGAGTTCCAGCTTCCAAGCCCCAGAGGTAGACTGTGAAACTACTCTGCCTTTCTCATCTTTCTCCATGGAGGGAGGGGGGACTGAATCCTGAGGAATGCATCCAGAGTTGAAGCAAGGAGACGGGCAAAAGAGGGCACGCGTCGTCCATATAAGGAAAGGGAGTGCTTCGGCAGCGAGAGCTGAAGTCATGCGGTCTCGGCCTTCCTTCCACTGCCTCTTCCCTTCCCTTCCTGGCCTGCTTTTTGAGGTTATTGCAAATTACTGCAAATAAAGGAGTGGCCAACCTTGCAGTATTGTCGTCAGGATGACTAAGCGAAACACTGAATGGTGTGACTCTGTAATCCGTTCCCAGCCCCTGCCACAAGATTTCAGAGACGGCTGCTGGTTTGGGCAACAGGTTGGCAAATGCACGGGAAATTGCTCAATCAACAGTCAATGGAACCTGCACGTTCAAAGGCAGTCTATCTGTCAGTACTAGATGCCGGGCATGGGTAAGAGTGGGAGGACAGAGCCCGTCATGGCCTGCTTCCTACAGAGACAGGATACTGAGCTAGATGCGTCTTCGATAGGACCCCAGCATGACAATCTTGAAGTTCTTTCCCTCAGTGTTAAATATTATCACACAGACCCAGTTTTCACTTCCTCCTTCCCTTCTCTCTGCAGACTAGTGGTGAAGTTCCTACTGACTCCCCCCTTCCATTCAGAATCTGGGATTCGTTTAGTGGTTTGCTGGCCCTGGGGTTAATTATTAAAAAGACAAATAGTTTTGGTTCCTGTTTCCCTGAAACAGACACCCTCTAACCTGGAAGATCATTCCTGTAATCTTAAACATGGTCATGGCTGCTGGGTGACGAAGGAAAGCACTCTACCTACACTCAGAGGCATTCTCCGTTGTGAGTGCTCCTGCCCCAGGGCTCAACCTTAGCATTAACAGGATACTGAATAGAGTTCATTGATGGCCTAGGAGCTACGAATGACCCTTCCACAATGACCACCACCCTCCCCTCACAGTATCCCTTTGCTGGTCCCTAGTTGAAGCTGGATAGGAGCTGCGGTGGCTCAGTGGTTAAGACGCTGAACTGCAGGCTGTGGAAGGTCTGTAGTTCAGCAGTTTGAGACCCGAGTGCTGCATGACAAAGTGAGCTCCCGTCTCTGGTTCCAGCTCCTGCCAACCTAGCAGTTCAAAAGCAAGAAATTGCAGGCAGATAAATAGGTACCACTTCGGTGGGAAGATAACAGCGTTCCGTGTGCCTTGGCATCTAGTCATGCTGGCCACATGACCACAGAAATGTCTTTAGACAGCGCTGGCTATTTGGCTTGGAAACGGAGATGAGTACCGTATTCCTAGAGTTGGATTTGACTGGCTTTCGAGCAAGGGAAACCTAGTTGAAGCTATTGGGGGGAAATTCCTCTTTACACCACAAACAGTGTTGTGGCATGTGCTGCAAAGATATGCAATGTTATTTTTAAACCCTCTGTGTGTGACGTGCCTTCGAGTCACAGCTGACATCCAGTGACCCCAGCAAGGGGCTTTCAAGTCAATTGAGGAGCAGGGCTGGTTTGACGTTGCCTTCCTCTGCTGAGTCTGCCTTGGTTGTCTGTTGTGTATTACAAGTTGAAAACACTCAGTACATCTGAGGTTAAATGTTTGTTTATGTTACTCACAGAAAGTCACATGTTTTTCATGTAACCAATGTTCTTTAGCTGTAGAATACCCGGGAATTTTCTCCCTGATCTAGGAATTTGATTGGGACTAAAGTGTCAAGGTGTATTAGCATTTTTTGGCTTCTCTTCCCGTCTTTGTTTGGTGTTCTGAAGAACAAGAAGAGTAGCCATACTCTCTCTTCTTCTAGTTTTGTCTTTGTAGAGTAAAGATGTAGCCGATTTTGCTCTGTTGTTATTTTCATCCCAGTTACCCTTCCCATGCTAGAATTTAGTAAAAACTTTATATTTTAATTACACGTGGACTTTCAGTCTGAATTATTTTACTCTGGCTCTGCTGGACCATCTTATCTCTGCTAAATACCATTTTTTCAATATCTCACTATCACCCAACATTGTCTCCCTTCCGAGTACTGGCCCTGCTTAGTATCTGAGATGTGACCAGATGGGGCTATGCCAGGCCCCCTTCCCTCCCTTTAAACCCTCAAGGAACAGCTGTGGCCAGATTCCTAGGGAACAGCAGCCAATTTCCCCCCAGACCATAAATGTGGGTGCCTCTAGACACTGGGGGCAGAGTGCTGTAGTGGTCAGAGAGACAGACTAGGACCAGGGAGATCTGGGTTCAGATCCCCACTCTGCCACTCTAGCTCCTCAGATGACCTTGGACAAACCATGCTCTTTCAGCTGACCTCACAGGCAATGCTCCCTCTAAGCTGTGGAGTCTCGTGAGCAAAAAATTCTACTCTGTGAGCCACCAGGATTAAAGTTGTGAGTGAGCGATTGGGCTACTGCATGAATTAGTCTGTTCTGGAGCCCTCCTTCCTGAGCGAAGACAAAAACGTGTGAGCTGGAGGTTAAAAAGCTGAGCTAGCTCGCGCTAACTCAGCTTAGAGGGAACACTGCTCGTAGGGTTGTTGTGAGGATAACATGAAGAAAGGAGAACTGTGGGTGCCCCTCGGAGCTCTTTGGAGAAAGGATAGGATGAAAACATGACAGGAAGAGATCATGTTTTTTAAAACAGTAGTCTATATGGACATAAGAACATAAGAGGAGCCCTGCTGGATCAGACCAGTGAGAGTCCATCTAGCCCAGCATCCTGTCTCACACAGTGGCCTCAACCAGTTCCCCATAGGGCCAACAACAGGGCATAGAGGCCACGGCCTTCCCCTGATGTTGTCTCCTGGCTCTGGGATTCAGAGGTTTAGTGCCTCTGAAACTGGAGGTTCTCCTGAGTCACCATGGCTAGTAGCCCCTGGTAGACTGTTGGGTATTACATGTTAAAAACACTTCAGTATATATGGGGTTAAATGTATGTTTGTGTTGCTCACAGGAAATCACATGTTTTATTTAGCCAATGGTAGTTTAGGACCACATGCCGGGGAAAACCATCCCTGATCTAGGAGTTTCATTGGAAGCAAAGTGTCAAAGTATTTTAGCATTTTATGGCTCCTCTTCCCGTCTTTGTTTTTGCTGTTCTGAAGAAGAAGTAAGAGAAGCCATTGCTAGCAATTCTAGTGTTGTCCTTTGTAGAGTGAGGATGTAGCTGTTTAGCTGTGTTGTTATTTTCCTCCCACTTACCCTTTCCCTATGCTAGGTTGTAGTAAAAATTTTCTATTTTAAGCACACATGGACTCTGAGTCTGATTATTTTACTCTGGCATTGCTAAGCTATTTTAACTCTGCTGAATTACAATTTTAAAACTCCAGCATAGAACTATCCACGCATCTATCTTATCCCCTTCATATTAATTAATTAATTTATATGAATAAAGAGTACACTGGACTGAAATGGCAATTTAAAAAAAAATAGACGCAAGACCCTGAGTTAACACTCAGATACCCAAGTTTCAGAATTCTGATAGAAATGACACTGCTTTAAACCAATCATTACAACGTTTATTATGTATCAAATCTTCAAATATGTATATACAGGATTAAAGTGCTTTCCAGCCTCCGGCTCGCGCTGGACTGGATTTGTGCAAGTCACAGACCAGATGAAAGAGAGAATTCACAACCCTTGGGGTTTACTGGCCACCAATTCCTAGCCCGTGTGGCCAAAAACACACAGAGAAAGGAGAAGGACAGGGTGTGGTGGGGGACCGGCTGAAGGAACAGGGACAAGAAAGCGCTCCAAATTCCGGAGACTGCCAAAATATAAACCCAGAGAGCAGAGCTTCCCTGGCAGCTCAAGCACCCTCCCCACCCTTAACTGAAACTCAAGGTCTCTTACAGCTAAAAGAATTGCTTGGAGAGTATCTCAACAGCAATGATGATTTCCCTCCCTCAGAGGAGCCTACTCTTCGTGTTTCTGCACAAGTCACTGATCTGGGCATGCCTCCTGATTGGAACTAGGAAGCCCCAGAGTGGTGCTCACACAGAGATACTCCCGTCTGCCTCCTTTCATAAGTCTGCATGTCTCTGTTTCAGGAGTGACTGAACAATCCATCACACCCTGATGAAGAGTAGGTGGGCTATCCTATCTTCAGTAGAAAAAGGGAAGGTCAGGGTGGTGACTCGCACAGAGATGCAGCAGGCAACCTCTTCCGTGGGAGCTCATAGAAGTTTCTCCGTAAACGTGTTTCTCAAGGCATTAGCAGCTCGGTGTGCCCCAGTAGTCAGTTTTGGGAATCAGGAGCAAACTTTGCTTTAGAATTAGCCCTGAGGCATTGTGGGCCTACCAGGGCCTCCAGAGGGCAGGCTGTACTACAGCAGGCAAGCGTGGAGAGACGGTTTCTTGAGCCCTTCTGACTGGGCCGAGTGGCATGGCCAAGTGTTGTGCTTGGGGCAAGTCCGTCGGGCTGTTGCAGTCCCGATTCCAGTGGTGTTCGTCACTGGCCTGTTGAAGATGCCTCAAGAGGCTGTTGCAGACATCTGGGTTCAGGAAGGTGAACTTGGGCAGGAGGTTGGTGAGGCGACACAAGCAGGCCTGGTAGCCTTCACAGTAACCATCAGTGGAGGCTGTGGAAGAAAGATTTGGGTCAAGAACGAAGTTCTGGAAGCTTTGGGGCAAAGAAGCACCCTTTGGCTGAGGGACTGAGCCTTCCCACCCTCCACCAGAAGGTGCAAGTAACAAGGAGCAGAGGCAGGAAAACACTGGAACATGGGTTATGTTGTATTACATATTGTCGAAGGGGAGGGAAGAACTCCAAACCAGGGCTGCCGTTTGTGGCAACAGACCCATATTACTTGCCATATTCTGCTGTCAGTCTTTCTGCCTTGTGATTTTGTGATGCAAACACAAGCCCTATGTTAACTAGATTCTGGAATGTATGTTTGTTTTCAGATCTTCGGCCTTTTCCATCTTCATTCATAAGCAATACACCCCCAAACTAAAACTGCTCCTGTGAAGCTAGGAATGACCACTGGTTATGTATTTTCCACTGGTGAATCACTGGCCAAATTTGGGCCCATGGATGGGTTAAACTGGGCTCGCTAAAATCCATTTCAGTGAAAATAAGAATAAGATCCAAGTGGATCTCAGATCATATCACCCGCTTGCCAATGTATTTCTCCTTCCTCTTCTTCTGTTGTCTTGGAATCATAGAGTTGGAAGGGACCTCCAGGGTCACCTAGTCCAACCCCCTGCTCAATGCAGGAAATTCACAAATATCCCCACCTCCACCCCCAGTGGACTTTCTTTTAAACAAACAGATATTCTGCAATGTTGCCGAGTACCGGAACTTTACCATTGTCATCAAATAGGTCTCAGGCAAACAGGGATAGTGATAGAAAGACCATCAAACCCTTCTCACCAATGGCCCCAATTCTACTGAGGGAGGGATGCACATGAAACTGCCCTATGTTGAATCAGAAACATAGCATTGCTTATTTACTTTCACATTACCCAGCCCTGATCACTGCAGATGGTCAGGAATGTCAATGCTCCCTCTAAGCTGTAGAGTCTTGTGAGCAAAAATTCTACTTTGTAAGCTACCGGCATTAAAGTTGTGAGCAAGCAATTTGGCTACTGCATAAATTAGTTTGCTCTGGAGCCATCCTTCCTGAGCTAAGACAAAAATGTTTGAGCTGGAGGCTTAATAACTATGAGCTAGGCCACCAAATGAGCACTCACTGGAGAAGACCCTGATGCTGGGAAAGATTGAAGGTCAAAGAAGATGGGGACGGCAAAGGATGAGATGGTTAGACAAGTGTCATAGATGCAACAGACATGAAACTGAGCAAACTTCAGAGGACGGAGGAAGACAGGAAGGTCTGGCGTGATCTGGTCCATGGGGTCGCGAAGAGTCGGACTCGACTGTGCGACTGAACAACAAGCTCACACTTAGCTTAGAGGGAACACTGGTCGGGATTGAGCCTGGGACCTTCTGCATACAGGGCGGGTGCTCTGGCACTGAGCCACAGCCCTTCCCTGGGACCTTGTCTTGGAACACAGCTGCCTTTGCCTGCAGCAGGGCATTTTGTCTATCTAGCACCGCAGTGTCTGTTCTAACTTGAAGCAGCTCTCCAAGGCCTCAAGAGGAGGCAGTTCCTAGACTTGCTGCCAGGGACCGGAACTTCCTGTGTCTGCACCTCTGCTGAACTGTGGGCTTCTCCAGGGGGAGCTCCAGTCCTGGAGCATTTTAGCCCTCCTCTCCAATCTCCCCTCCGAAGCTTCTCCACACATGCATGTCTGTCACACAATAACAGCAGGCTGGTAGTTCCTTGCACGTGTGAGCCAGCTAGCCCTGGGGTGCAGGAGGGACTTCCCAGTTACTGCAGGCATTGGGTTGTTCAGTGAAGTCCATTCATGCATGCAGCTGCCCTGGTCTCAAGGGATGTGGCTATCTCAAGGGGTGGTGGCTATCTCCTGGGATTACAACGGCTCAGTGTTCCCTCTAAGCTGAGTTAGTGTGAGCTAGCTCACAGGTTTTTAGCCTCCGGTGCTCACATTTTAGTCTTAGCTCAGGAAGGATGGTTCCGGTGCAGACTAATCTATGCAGTAGTGTTGGGTATTACAAGTTGAAAACACTCAGTATATCTGGGGTTAAATGTTTGTTTATGTTACTCACAGGAAGTCACATGTTTCTCATATAACCAATGTTCTTTAGATGTAGAAAGCCCGGGAATTTTCTCCCTGATCTAGGAATTTGATTGGGACTAAAGTGTCAAGGTATATTACCATTTTATGGCTTCTCTTCCTGTCTTTGTTTGGTGTTCTACAAGAAGAGTAGCCATAATCTCTCTCTTCTAGTCTTGTCTTTGTAGAGTAAGGATGTAGCCGATTATGCTCTGTTGTTATTTTCATCCCAGTTTCCCTTCCCCATGCTAGAATTTAGTAAAAACTTTATATTTTAATCACACATGGACTCTGAGTCTGAATTATTTTACTCTGGCTCTGCTGGACTATTTTATCTCTGCTAAATACCATTTTTTTCAATATCTCACTATCACCCAACAAGTAGCCAAATCGCTCACCCACAACTTTAAAGCCAGTGGCTCACACTCTAGAATTTTTGCTCACAAGACTCCACGGCTTAGAGGGAGCATTGTCTCCAGGGGGCAGAGACCAGGTTCCCTGGAGAAAACGGCCTCTTTGGAAAGTGGACTCTTGAGGCATTATAGGCCACTGAAGCCCCTCCCCTCCCCAAACCCTACCTTCCTCAGGCTCCACCCCCAGAATCTCCAGGGATTTCCCAACCCGGGGCTGACAAGCCTAACGTATAATGAAGCGCTGACTCAAGAACAAGCCACGTGTATGGGTGACATTTCACTCACCGGGAAGGGAGGCACGCGAGTCTGGAAGTTCCTTGAGGAACTGCACAGTCATCTCTAATATATCCGCCTTCTCTAGCTTGGAATAGCGAGAACTCTGGAAAAGGAGAGAAGCAGAGGTCGTTTGGTTTGCGTTACCAACTTGGGAAGATTAGATAAAAATCTATTAGAAACATCTAGGTTCAAATCTAGAAGCAAAAAAAATAAATACATGTTAATTTCAGGACTCCCCCAAACATCCCAGGGCAATAAGCAAGCTTTTGAGTTCCTCAGGACTCTTAATCGAGTAGGGTGTGCAGGACAAAAGGGCGGGGGGTGGGGGGGAGAGAATAAGATGTTTCAAGGCAGGATAGACAAGCCCGGAGCCGGTGAGCAGGAGTGGATAGAGTGGGTTAGATTAGATGGTGCCGGAGGCAAAACCGATTCCAAGGAGGCTGTGGGAAAAGCGGGGGTGGTGGGGGGTGGGGGATTCCTTTTGAAAACGGAAGCCCTTGATATAATTCGGATCTCTGCTCTGAGCCCCTGGATCCCTTGGAAGGCAGAGGAGGAGGAGAATGAGAAACAAAATAATCTATTAGCAAGCCCCTTAAAAAATCGGGTATCCGGCCAGATGAAGAGCCCTGAAGAGTTCAAAAGCTCGCAGGTTATTTGGTGACCCTTCAATGGAGCCCCGCGGAAAGTCAGGACAATAATCGACGGCCAAGGAAGCGCTTCGCCCAGCACGGAGGAGGGCGACGGCCGCAGCCTACAAACCCTACACGGAGACGGGTGTAGACTTTCCAATTTCGGGGGGGGGCTGGGCCAGAGGCATTGCTTTGCTAGGAGCAAGGGTGGCTCCCGGGGTAGGCTGAGCACCTTCCTGAAAATTTCGGCGGAGGCTGATGCCCCGCCGCCCCCACGAAGATTACGCCTCTTATTTAGCCTCCCTGGAGAGTAGCAGTGTAGTAGCTGCATGGCCAAGGTGCTCGCGAGCTTCCAGGAAGGAGTCCGCTGGACCCCCGTTTGGCTCCTCCGCCCAAGTCTGCCCGCAGCCGCCTTCTCACTGCCCTCTCCCAAGGCCAAGGTCTGCCAAGGCCTCTCCCGGGTCTGAGCCCCGACCCGACTTACGTCTTTGCCGATGAGCGGCAGGATGAGGGTCTTGAGCTGGTTCAGGCTGTCGTTGATGCGCGCCCGGCGGCGCTTCTCCATCAGCGGCTTGAGGCTCTGCGGGCAGAAAGCGGTCCGGGGTTAGTCCGACGGGGGGAGCAGGGGGGGAGGAGAGGGACAAGAAACGGGAGGGGGGCCCACTTGGGACAGGGGGGACGGGCGCCTCGGGCTCTCACCTTGCGCAGGGCCGGGGCTTCGCCGGGTCTCTTGGCAGCTCCCATCTTGGGCCGGTAACTCCGCGCGGGTTCGAGCGCTGCGCCGAGAGGAGACATGGAGCGGGAAGGGAGCCGGCGCCCAGGCGGAGAGAGGAGGCGACTCGGGCTCTCCCCGCCCGCGAGGGCCGGTTTTATATGCAGCCGCCGGCCCGCCCCGTCTGGCTCAGCTGCCAGTCCCTCCCGCCCTCCCGCCTTTTTGACCCCCCCCAAGCCGGTCCCCGGGGGGTTTCAGAGACCGCCGCCCCCCCGAATCTGGACGGGCCCAGGGCGCAACTTGTCACATTGTGGTCTGGATCCTACCAAAAACCCACCACCACCACCCCGAACGGCGTGAGGCTGGAAGGCTGACGGCTCGCCACGACGCGCGTGAGGACGCAGCCAGTACAGACACCAATACCCGAACTGCGGATTGGCTTTCACGTCCGCAGGACCCACTTTTTACTTTTCCCCATAGGTGGGAACGGCACCTCTATTTGCATGTGGGGAGCCCTCCCCCCCCCCGCAAGAAGCCAAACTGATCGTATCTCCCCTGTTTGTTGGTCACGCCAGAGTGTGAGCGAACGGTAGAAAGAGCTGACCGGCGTATCTCTGATGGGTATTAGAACAAGCCAAGCCATTTTGTCTTTTTTTGGGGGGGGGGCTACCTGAGGCCTAAGGGCACAATGCCCCAATTCCCTCGCCATGTCTGCGTTTTACTCCCGTGTCCCCCGGATTTATTCCCAGGCCGTGTGGAATCAGAAACGTAACCGATTCGAAACGCACTCGCTCTGTCGCCAGGCGTCACTTGTGAATGGCGTTCCGAATGACAGAAGAACAAACCCTTTCCCTCCCCCTCCCCACCTCGAGGGTAAAATCCAGCACAGAGCGCCATCGTAGAAAGAAGGCGAGTCACAAATCACACGTTGGAATGCTGGCAGCGGTGGGGCAGGCGGATAGCCAGATTTTACGCATGCTTACTGAGAAATAAACCGCAGGAACTGCGTCTGCAACGACGACGCTTACTCTCGAGCAGGCTGTGCTGCTGAACACCAGGCACACCCACTGGGAAAGGAGGCTCCCACTGTATGCTGCGGACCCCGCTCACAAGGAAGCGCCCAGAGGATCGTAGCCGTGAGACCACGTGTGTAAACTCGGGGATTGTGTAAAACTGGGAGCGTAACGCTCCGAGCGTTGTCGTCCCGTCCCCCCCCCCCCCCCCCCCCAGGAGGGATTATGGGAGCGACAACAAGGCGGACGACCTGGGAGGGTGTCTTCCTGAGACTCCATGACCCCAGACCCCCCAAAACCAATAGGTCTCGAAACAGTGTTTAAAGGGAGACAGGAAAAACGATATTGTAAACTGCTTTGGATCCCCAACGGGGAGAAAAGCGGGGTATAAATTTATCTAACATAAATAAATGCTCAGATTTGCGTTTGAATCTCGATTTCCGCTCTGAGTCTCAGGGAGAAAGGAAAAATACAAATGAAGTAACTATATTAATAATATTCCCCTCCCCCAGCCCTGCGCTCAGCCCCAGGAGATTAACTCCCCCCCCCGTCGAAGATGCCGGGCGCTCTCCAGGGTGCTGAAGCGGCGCGTGTCCCCCTACCCGTTGCAAAGGGGACCTGCCGCCTAAACCGCCTTCTAACGCAAATCTCCGATGGATGGGATGGGGGGGGGGGGAGCGGGGCGGGCTTG
>NW_015162523.1:8661-14493 GCF_001447785.1 Gekko japonicus | reverse complement strand
TCCCTCGAGGGCCCCCCCCCCCCCCGCCCCCCCCGTTATCCGCTGGGCTCCAGTTTATTCTTTGACCCCACAGCTGCGTCCATTTCTCCGGCGCAGAGAGTTAGGATCTCAACCCCGCCCTTTATTTTTACAGATGGGCAGCACGAGCCCCACCCCCACCCCAAGCTCCTGGGGTTTTTTTTGGGGGGGGGGATTATGTAGCTCTGAGCCCCCGAGAGCTCGCTGCTTCCCAAGCCGAGGTGGTGCGTGGGGGCTTAATAGGAACGCACCGCCCCACCCAACAGTCCCCCCAACACTGATCTGGGCTTCTGTCCCCTCCCATAGGGGATTCAAAAGAATTAAACCATTGGCGCGCTTTGGAGAATTGGTGTGTGTGTGTGTGTGTGTGGTTAGTGGTCCCAGCTGAAAGGTTTTTTTGGAGGGTCAGATATGGGGGGGGGGTGCTTCGGCAGAAAGGGGTGCCAAAGAAAAGGAGAAAGGGAGATGCAAGAACAGAGAGGTGAAAAGGGAGCCAGGGAGCCCGCGGAAGAGGAAGCCACAAATTGTAGCTCTCCAGTCCTCCAGGAACGTTGAAGCAGGCTAGGTGAGTTCCCCCCCCCCCAGGTGCCTGCCTAGGCAGAGAGTTGAGAGAGGGAGGGGGGATGGAAAGTCCCGGTGGGGGGAAAGCAGAGACAATTTGGAGAAACACTTGGTCCCCCCCAAAACAAAAATACATGTGGCTTCCAAATAACAATTTGCAGGGAGAGCTTCTTCTCTGAAAGGAAGTTTTCTCTTCCTTCTAGTTTCGCCTTGAAACCCACTTTTCCCCTAGAGCTTTTAGCCCAGCCCACAGAAAGAGCCCTGATGGTATTTCCTCCTTGCAAGCGCCACCTCGGAGACTACTCGGACGGGAAGGGCGCGGGAAGAGAGGCAGGGAAGGAGCCTCTTTCTTTCCCTGCCGTTTTCTCCCTGGAAGAGGCCACCATCAAGATACCTGGGAAAACGTCCGGACACTCCCCCTCCGCTTTGGTTTGTTTGTCTGCAGTGGCTGAGAAGGGGCAGGGGGGCTAGCTTTTTCCAGCAAGAAAATGGCAGGGGGATGCAAAGCACGTTGCATCCACACGGATGCGTATTTACTCAGAAGTAAGTCCTGGCCGTGCGCCTGGAAAGGACCGAGAACAAACCCCGAATGAACTCAACTGGGCAGGTGCATTTATTTGACCCTGCATCTATTTATTTATACCCCGCTTTTCTCCCTTTGGAACATCGTTCTTCTCTCCTCTGTTTTATCCCCAGACCAACAGCCCTGCGAAGTAGGTCAGGGGGCTGAGCGTTGGTGACGGGGCCAGGTTCCAGGAGCCTTGGTCACGCAGCCAGGTTCCAGGGCAGAACTGGGGATTCGGACCCAGATTACCCAGGGACCTAGTCCTCCACTCTGTCCACTATCCACCACACTGGTTCCGGAAGCAACTTGTGCGCAAAGGGTGCCGCTGTCTAGGGCGTCCAGGGCGCCAGGCTGGCGAGTTGGTCCCAGCCTGGACTAGGAAAGGGTCCGTTTTCCCCGCCGCCCGATGCTAGGCTCGCTTTCTAATCGGAACTGACTGTCGCTGGGAAGCCCGGCAGCCGCGATCTCTCGCCGGCTCTTCCCCACGTGGCCGGGGACGGCCGGGACCCGGGCGGGCGTCCTTGGCACGCGCCAGAGGCCAGGGGGGAAGGCGGCGCGCGTGTCCCGGCAGGAGGGCTGGGGAGCGGCACACGCCGGCCTTCCCCGCCCCGCAGCCAGGCACGCGCCAGAGGCAAAGCTTAGGCGAGCGGGCTGCGCTGGGTCTCTCTTCGCGGCGGCGCAAGGGGAAATGACGGCTCTTGGTGCTTTGGCAGCCGCCGGAAAGTGCAGGATATTTTCAGACCTCTTTAACGCGATTCCTTTCCCTTTCCTAGAAGGTCATAGACGTATAATCTTGAGCAGCAGAAAAGCTCTAGGTATTCTATTGCCTCTAAAGCTATTTGCACAGTTGCTAGGCTCTGGGGAGGTAGTGTGGGGTGCCTGTAGAAGTGGACAGGAAAGAGAGAGAGAAAGGAAAGGAAACGGGGGGACGGAGGGAGGGAGGGAGGGAGGGAGGGAGAGAGAGAGAGAGAGAGAGAGAGAGAGAGAGAGACTTCTGATGGAAAATTTCAGCCGTAAGAGAATACTTGGGGTTTCCTCTGGTGTGTGGCTCATGCCCAAGCTGTGTAGGTGAACCTATCTATCAGGCATATTTTACCTCTTTCCTCTTCCTCCAAGGGGTTCAGGAGGTCACACACACCGATCTCCCTTCCTCCCTTTGTTTCATCCTCACAGCGACCTTGTGAGGTAGGCTTGGCCCAGAAAGAGTGACTGGCCCAAAGCCATCTGGCGAGTCTCATGGACGGCTGAGGGAGAATCTGAACTCGGATCTCCCCGAGCCTCCCACAACACCCTGATCTCAACGCCGCACCGTGGCTCTGTGCAGGCAGGCCCTTCCTTCTGAAAGCCACAAACCCCTGGAGAGAAAGTCTCTGCACGGGTGGCTGTTCTGGAGAGAAGCGTCTCCTCCGAGCTGACTTCGACAGCTTCAGCAGGGCAGGACCCGGATTCCGGAGCGGGCTGCCTCTTTAGCCCCTGGCAGGCGCTGAGTTCCTGGCAAGCCCAGTTCTCGAAAAGGCCGCCCGCGCCAGCTCTGGAGCCGTTTCCAGGAAAGCTCCGCTTCCAGAGGGCGCTGCGCCTCCCTTGCTGTGCCAATCGAAACAGGTGCTGGGGCCCAGATCAGCTTAAGAGTAGCACGGACCGGGAATCCCTTGGCAAGGGCGGGGAGTTAAAATCGCGAGCTTCCCGAAGTCTTCTGCGTGTGCGCAGAGGCCCTTTCTTTCTTTTTTTTTTTTACAATAGCGCAGAAAAAAGGTTCTGGGGCTAAGCCCCGGGGTTTAGTGGAGAACCCCGCTGAAGTAGCGGGGTACCATCGGGAACTCACAAAGGAAGGCAAGCCGCCACCGTTCCGTTGTTCCTTCCTAGAAGCTGATAGTCACAGATACACTGCCTTTGGCCATGGCGGCTCCATCTGCCGCGACTAATAGCCGTTGACAGATCTCCCCCGGCTTTCTCTAATCCCTTTAAACGCCACCGATGCTACTTTGCCAACAATCCCCCCCCCCCCCCCGGTTTTTGTCTGGCTTATTCGGAGCGTCCCCTCCCTTTCACTCACCCCCTCCCCCGCGTCGCTTCTGGCCCTCCCCTCCCAACGGCATCTTTTGGGCCCCCAGCGCCCCCAAGCCACGCGCCGTCTCCCCTTGGGGGTGGGAAGGCAGAGGTGTCTGAGCCTTTATGCGGGGGGGGAGAGAGAAAGGGGCGGGAGTCCACTTTGGACGCTCTCCATGGTGCTGAACGCCCCGGTTAGACGATGCCAGTGGCTCTCCCTCCCCCCTCCCCCCTCCGGGGGGTTTAGGGGGGGATGGAGGGGATCTGGCGTCTCCCCCCAGGATGAGATTGAACAGTTTGAGCCGTTGATCGCGTCCCTGGCCCATCTGGGAGCGGATCGGTGCGTCCCCCCCCCCCCCATGTCTGGATCCCGCTCGCCTCTTTGTCCGGCAGCTTCTCTGACGCCCCCCACCCACTCCGTTTAGGAGCTGACATCCCCCAGAGCCCCCCTCCAAGGCGTTTCAGGAAGGGGGGGCAGAGATTATCTCCTGCCCCTACCTTGGGGGACACCCCCCCCGCCAGGTTCAGCCGCTTCCCAAGCAGAGTGGGGGGCACGAGGCAGCGCTACGAGCCAGCCGAGGCTCCCTGGAGGGGGTGGGAAGCGACTGGCGTGTCTCTGTCTCCAAGACTTTTCGACATACCCTATAGCACGGCTGGCCCTAAGCACGGTTATATCATCCCCCCCACACACACACACACAGACACACACACACACACACACACACACACACACAGAGGCCTCAGTAGCCCCACCGCCCACCCCACCCTGACATCCATGCAGCCGCGCGCTCCCATGTGCGCCGAGCACACAGAGAGACTGGACGGGGCGCCCTTCCCAGATGCCGCCCACTCCAGCCAGGCGCCGCAGCAGGCGGCTCCAGCCCAGGACCCGGCGTCCTCCCTCCACCCCAGTCCACACCTCCGAGGGGAATCAGCCTCGGCCCGCAAGCCCAGGACTGGCCGGGAAGGGAAGAAGAGAGGCCAGCCTGCGTTCCTCTTGCCAGCGTCTCGCCCCGTCTCGGGCAATCCGGGAAAGGGAGAGCCAGAAGGGCCGGCACGCGCCCAGCCGCCTTGGGGACTCCGGGCCCAGCCCCTGGCCTGGTCCGCGGCACGTGCGAGAAGGACGCCCGCAGCGGGGCCCGGCTCGCGTTTCTTCCCCGCGCCAGCTGGCCGGACGGGCGGCTGCCGGAGAGTCCGCCGGCGGGCGACGAAAAGTGCGTTGGGTGAGTAGCGAAAACGGGTCGAGAGCCGATTCCAGACGACCTTTCCTGCGCGCTCTCGAGCTATCTCCCCAGCAGAGGCCTCCGGAGAGCAGTCCCGAACCGGTCGACTCAGAATCCTGTGGAGGTCTATTCAATGGGGCTTACTCCGAGGAAAGTGTTTTTAAGATTGCATGGCAGGACTGCCAAATACGTGATTGTGTCTGAAGCCTCCGCCGGCGCCTGCGAAGGCAAGCGGTGCAATCCTAAACAGAGTTACTCTTTCAAAGCCCACAAAGGGTTGAGTAGGGCGTAACTCTATTCAGGACTGCAGTCACGAAATTTACGAACGCTCACGCTACCCCTCGGGATGCTGTCCTATTCAGGTTTGTTGGAGTTTCTTATGAAAGTTGTGTTTCAGCAGAGTAAAAGTAGCTGAGTAATGCCAGAGTTCAATAATCAGACTCAGAGTCCATGTGTGTTTAAAAATATAAAAGTTTTACTACAATTCTACCATAGGGAAGGGTAACTGGGAGGAAAATAACAACACAGCTAGACAGCTACATCCTCTCTCTACAAGGTACAAGACTAGAAGAGCCACAATGGCCTCTCTAACATGCTTCTTCTCTAAACAGAACAAAGAGGGGAAGAGGGGCCATAAAATGCAAAGACACTAACACTTTGCTCCCAATCAAACTCTCAGAACAGGGATGCATTTCGCGGGCTTGCAGATCTAAACTAACATTGGCTCACACAAAGGCAGGTGATTTCCTGAGACAACAAAACAGACATTTAACCCCATACACACACACTGAGTGTTTTCAACATGCAATACTGTTGGAAGTTACAAGTTAGAACACTTCTATTCAGTATTTACTGAGTTAATGCTGTGTTCTGAATCACATGTTTGTTTGTATCCTATCTGCTTAGAGAGTTAGAAAGCCCGCCAGATACAGATCTAGTTTGTTGTTCTGATTGGGGAATGGAGTGTTACTATTTAGCATTTTATGGCTCTTTGTCCCTGAGCAAGAAGAAGCTCCACTCTCCATTAGACCTTAGCCATGTAAGGAAGTCTATCTAGACATGAGGATGTAGAAATAAAGCTCTTTGTTATTTTACCTCCTGTTTACCCTACCCTTGATAGGTTGTTAGTAAACTTTTATATTTTGAAACTACCATGGACTCAGACTCATTTTTACTCTGCTAAACTCTGCTGAATTAAGAAATTAAGAAATTAAATACTAAACCATCTAACAGGCATCTAACAGGTTATGGGAAGCCCAGATGTTTTCCCACTAGCAGAGTTGTTTTGAGCCATGTGTATTAGAACTTAAGAAAGAACAGAAAAGAATTTTTTGAAACTTTTTCTGGGACAAGAGAGAGTCTTCTTTGTTTTTTCTCGAGTCTGCAAAGCCTTGTGCTTGCAGAACAGAAAGCAAGAGG
>NW_015162523.1:0-8006 GCF_001447785.1 Gekko japonicus | reverse complement strand
ACAAAGGAAATGTAAAGAAGGCCGTTAAATGCTTTGTCTGTTCCCGAACGGGCCATCTTTCCAAAGACTGCTGGTTTAGACAATCACAGACAGATCAAAGAAATAAAGACATGCGCTCTCCCCCTATTTCTTCTGTAAGAGGAAACGCCAGAGGGCGTGGCAATGGGAAGCCAAACGGTCATCAGGGGCAGGAAAAATCCAAGCCTGTGTTTCTCCTGAGAGAGGCTGTGCCAGAAACTGCAGGAAAGCGAGCCGAATGTGCGAATGTGCTTGCTGTAAACATTAATCATAGCAGAGAATACAGTGATGAATCACTGTGGCTACTGGACACAGGGAGTGCCGTCCACATTTGCAACAGTGCTGAATATTTTGTTGATCTGAATAAAGATGAGATGCCCAAACTGATCAAAGTTGATAATGAACCATTGAGAGTTGCTGGAACAGGAAAGATTTTTCTTAATGTGTTAAATTCTGCTGGCCAAATTCAGCAAATGACTTTAAATGA
This sequence comes from Gekko japonicus, assembly GCF_001447785.1. NCBI lineage: Eukaryota > Metazoa > Chordata > Lepidosauria > Squamata > Gekkonidae > Gekko > Gekko japonicus. The sequence continues at coordinate 7,501 of NW_015162523.1, read as the reverse complement.
TTGTGTATTTGTGCCTGAAGCTAGTACTTGTCTGATCTCCTCAAGGAGAATTATTGCTGCTGGTTTTAACATTAATCTTAAAAAGGGACAAGGAAAAATTTGGCACAAAGATGGAGTCGAGCTCATTATGGAAGAGCACGACAGTTACCATTATGTAAGAAATCTTGGCATAACTGAAAATGATGAACTGGACACAAGTGGACCTGTGTTTCACACAAAATCATCTGAATGTGAGCACAAAGACTGTTTATTTAAATGGCATGTGATGTTTGCTCACAGAAATTTACAAAGTGTGAGAAAGCTTCTGAAGGGCTGTAATATTGATGCTGTTGAATGCAATACTATTAGTAATGGTTGTGATACCTGTTTTAAGGCAAAAGGCAAAGCGCCTTGTTACAGAGGCAAAAATCCAGAACAAGATAAAGGTTTTCTAGAGACTGTGTACTCAGATCTTGTTGGCCCTATCAAACAATCTACTGGTGGTAGTAAATACTTTGTGACTTTTATGGAAGCAAAATCCAGATATGTCTATACCTACCTACTTAAAAGTAAAGACCAAGTACTTGACAAATTTAAGTGCTATGTTGCTGCTGTTAAAAATAAATTTGGCAAAGCGCCTGAAGTGTTATTCACTGACAATGGCACAGAGTATTGCAGCAGTGAGTTCCAAAGGTTCATGGAACAAGAAGGAATTGAACATCAAACAACTATTGTTTATTCTCCAGAACAAAATGGAACAGCGGAACGCTTAAACAGAACCATACTAGAAATGGCGCGTTCTATGCTAATACAATCTGGAATTTCAGAAGATATGTGGGGTGAAGCAGTCAATACAGCTACTTACCTGCACAATAGAGTTCCATCTAAAACTACAAATAAAATTCCTTTTCAATTATGGCATAACAGGATGCCTGGACTTAAACACATTAAAGCATTTGGATCTAAAGCCTATGCCCACATTCCAAAAGAGAAAAGGGGCAAATTAGAGCCAAGAGCAGAAATTGGTATCCTAGTGGGGTACGCTCAAGGAGGAAAAGGCTACCGAATTTTTGATTCTACAAACTGTGTAATTAGAGAATGCAATGTGGTACATGTTGATGAGAGTAACATCCTGCAAACTCCTAAGCCAGCTGAGTCCACAGCACAACCTGTCAATCAGGAATCTACAGATGTCTCTTTCTTTGATGTGATCACTTGGCAATCTGCAGAGACCACCTGTGACCAGGCAGGTCCATCTCCACAAGAGGATTCCACCTCAGAAGGGGAACAAGGGAATTCCACCTCAGAAGGGGAACCAGGAGAGGCAACGCCAAGGGTAAGAGAGACAACTGCTGTGAGACAATCAGCAAGGAGTACCAAAGGTGTTCCACCACCAATGTACGGAATTTGTGCAAGTGTGCAACAAATAAAGGAACCTACTAACTGGAAGGAAGTTAATCAACTACCTGCATCTGAAAGAAGCAAGTGGATTAATGCCATGGAAGAAGAATTTGCATCTTTGCAAGACAAACAAGTTTGGACTCTTACTGAGTTACCTTCAGAAAGAAAAGCCATCGGCTGTAAGTGGGTGTACAAAGTGAAGTATAACCCTGACGGCGAAGTGGACAAGTACAAAGCTCGTCTTGTCGCAAAAGGATTTTCTCAAAAATATGGAATCGATTTCTCGGAAACTTTTGCACCTGTTGTAAGCTACACAACCTTCAGAACACTTTTGAGCATAGCAGCCTCAAGGGGCATGCACATTGAACATTTGGACGTCAAAACTGCGTTTCTCAATGGAGAATTGAATGAAGAAATCTACATGGAACAACCAGAAGGATTTTCAACAAAAGGACAAGAAGGCCTAGTGTGCAAACTCAACAAAAGCGTTTATGGACTAAAGCAAGCAGCAAAAGCGTGGAATGAGAAACTGACTGAACTGTTACAAAAACAGAACTTTCAACAAGGAATAGCAGAACCGTGTTTGTTCTCAAGAATCAAAAATGGACAATATCAGTACATACTCATTTATGTTGATGACTTGATTATTTGTTGTGAAAATCAAGGAGATGTACAGGAAATAGCAGATGAACTAAACAAGGAAGTGGAAGTGAAACAATTGGGACCTATAAAACACTATCTTGGAATACAAATTGAAAGAACTGATGATGGAAGTTTTCTTCTAAGCCAAAAGCAAAAGATCATGGACTTTATTGAATCTGTAGGAATGAAACATTCCAAGCCAGTGAGCACACCTCTTGAAAAGGATTACCTCAAGAATACAGAGGGACCACTACTTCCAAATAACCACGAATACAGATCAGCAATAGGAAAATTATTGTATCTTAGCAAAATTTGTCGACCAGACATAACTTCAGCTGTTGGACTATTATGCAGAAAGACCAGCTCACCGACTATCCATGACTGGAAAGCTGTAAAAAGACTGGCAAGATACCTAAAAGGAACTTTGGATTACAAACTGAAAATCTCATCCTGTGATGAACCAAGACTGACTGGATTCATGGATGCCAACTGGGGAAAAGACACAACTGATGGAAAATCTACAAGTGGATACTTATTCTACTATGGAAACAGTTTAATTGACTGGACTAGTCAAAAGCAATCTGTTGTAGCGATCTCTACTGCAGAAGCTGAATGTGTATCAGCGCAAAGTGCCAGCTATGAACTGTACTGGATCATTCATCTACTGAAAGACTTTGGAATAGACGAACCGAAACCAATAATAATGTATGAGGACAATCAAGCTTGCATCGTTCTCTGCAAAGGTGAAAGCACCAAATCCAAGAGTAAGATCATTGCTCTTCAATGCAAATATGTGAAAGACTTACAAGACAAAGGACTCATTGAACTTCGTTACTGTCCTACTGACCAGATGACTGCCGACATCCTGACCAAGCCGCTTGACAAGCAACGTTTTGAGAATCTTCGTGAAAGTTTAAATTTGCATGATTTCAGTGTTATAACTTGAGAAGGGGTGTTGGAAGTTACAAGTTAGAACACTTCTATTCAGTATTTACTGAGTTAATGCTGTGTTCTGAATCACATGTTTGTTTGTATCCTATCTGCTTAGAGAGTTAGAAAGCCCGCCAGATACAGATCTAGTTTGTTGTTCTGATTGGGGAATGGAGTGTTACTATTTAGCATTTTATGGCTCTTTGTCCCTGAGCAAGAAGAAGCTCCAGTCTCCATCTCTCTCCATTAGACCTTAGCCATGTAAGGAAGTCTATCTAGACTTGAGGATGTAGAAATAAAGCTCTTTGTTATTTTACCTCCTGTTTACCCTACCCTTGATAGGTTGTTAGTAAACTTTTTATATTTTGAAACTACCATGGACTCAGACTCATTTTTACTCTGCTAACTCTGCTGAATTAAGAAATTAAGAAATTAAATACTAAACTATCTAACAAATACCCAACAAGGTTGGCCTGGGAGGAAGCCCCGCTCAACCACAATGGGGGTTTAAATCTGTGGAGACGCACACGGGATCGCGCTTGGGATTTCTTAGTCTTTCGGATTCTACAGGATCTTTTTTGGCGGGGGCGGGGGAATGCCCACAACAGGCTGAGGCAAGGGTCCTGTTAGGTATGCTTTAATTTTACAGTAAATCAGCAGAGTATTAAAAAGGCAGAGTCCATGGTGTGTTTAAATATAAAAGTTTACTACAACCTAGCATGGGGAAAAGGGTACACGGCATGTAAAATAACAAAGAGCTTATATTCCTACATCCTTACAACTAGACTGAACATGGCAGAAGCGAGACGAAGACTAACTTTTTCTTCTTGCTCAGAACAAAGAACCAACAAATGCTAATACTTGGCACTCTGGTCTCCAATCAGAACAACAAACTAGATCTGAAGTTACCGGGCTTTCTAACTCTCTAAACAGATTGGTTACAAACAAACATGTGACTTAACGAACATCATTAACCCAGTAAATACTGAAGAAGTGTTTTAACTTGTAACACCCAACAGGTCCCCAACAGGGTGCCCAGGGGCGCCATCGCGCCAGCCAACACATTTCCTGGAGACCGCCAAGTGTATTCAGAAAGCGGGTGAGGCCAGGTGGGCTCCAGCGCAGTAAGGCTTCGGATGGCTCATTTGAGAGCTGAGTGTAGATTAAAACAACATTTCGGCAACAGCTACCCACTATAGCCTGGACTTTATTCTTTTCTCGGACTCCACTTTCCAAGGGGATGTTTAAATTTCACTCCTCCCCTGCGCCTGGGCAACCTCTCTCTCTGTGTGGCCGACTCTCCTCCCCCCCGTGGCCATTTGGGGTTGCCCTCACCACCCTGCGTCAGAATTCCAAAGGTGCCCGCGGGTCCCAAAAGGTTGGGGACACCCGGAGGAGGACTAAGGGGACCAAGCTGTCCGAAGGTATTTTCCCCATAGGACGGCAGCCTAAGGGCGCCCACAGAATTCTCAGCCCGGTCCGGCGGCTGGTACGCGATCCGCAGCTGTTCCCTGCCCCAGCAGCAACCCCAAATTTGTTTCGACATTTTGCTGCTTATGGCGAGTGGATTCCCCTCCTCCCTCCCAGGAGCCCGGGGCAGCTTTGAGGCCGCCTCCCTTGATATCCCTGGCGACAGGCCTGTGAGGTGAGCCTGTAGGAAGAGAGGGATTAATCGGCTCAAGGACTCCCGCACCAGAGCTGGCGAGTGTCCCGGAGTCTTTTTCTGTCTCTAAAAATCTGGGGAAGGGACCCCTGAAGTTGGTTAGGATGAGAGTGTGTGACTGGCCCAAGGTCACCCATTCTAACCGGGTTTCCCACAGACTTGGTGTAGTGGTTAGTGTTGGGTATTACAAGTAGTGGTTAAGTGCGCGGACTCTAATCTGGGAGAACCGGGTTTGATTCCCCACTCCTCCACTTGCACCTGGCTGGACGACCTTGGGCAAGGCGTAGTTCTGATAAGAGCTGTCCTTGAAAAAGAGCAGTTTCTGTTAAGAGCTCTCTCAGCCCCACCTACCTCACAGGGTGTCTGTTGTGGGGAGGGGAAGGGAAAGGAGTTTGTAAGACGCTCTGAGACACCTTTGGGTAGTGAAGGGCGGGGTATAAATCCAATCTCTTCTTCTTCTTCAGTATATTTGGGGTTAAATGTTTGTTTATGTTACTCACAGGAAGTCACATGTTTCTCAGGTAACCAATGTTCTTTAGCTGTAGAATACCCGGGAATTTTCTCCCTGATCTAGGAATTTGATTGGGACTAAAGTGTCAAGGTGTATTAGCATTTTATGGCTCTCTTCCCGTCTTTGTTTGGTGTTCTGAAGAAGAAGAAGAGTAGCCATAATCTCTCTCTTCTAGTTTTGTCTTTGTAGAGTAAGGATGTAGCCGATTTTGCTCTGTTGTTATTTTCATCCCAGTTACCCTTCCCCATGCTAGAATTTAGTAAAAACTTTATATTTTAATCACACATGGACTCTGAGTCTGAATTATTTCACTCCTGCACTGCTGGACCATCTTATCTCTGCTAAATACCATTTTTTTCAATATCTCACTATCACCCAACACTGTTAGGAGCCTGGACTCTAATCTGGGACAACCGGGTTTGATTCCCCACTCCTCCACATGCAGCTGCTCTGCTGGTGTGACCTTGGGTCAGTTACAAGTTATTTCAGAACTGTTCTCTCATGAGCAGTTCTGGAGAGCGCTCTCTCAGCCCCACCTACCTCACAGGGTGTCTGTTGTGGGGAGGGGAAGGGAGCTTGTAAACTGCTCTGAGACTTCTTCGGGTAGCGAAGGGTGGGGTATAAATCCAATCTCTTTTCTCTCTCTCTCCTGAATGAACCCTATGCATCCCTGCGTCACAACCTGGCATCTCCTGCGGATATCCAAACCTGAGTGCTCCCAAGCCTCCATTCCTCTGCAAGTAGCCAGTGCCAAGGTGTGCTTGGAGGGGGTTTCCAGTGCTACTTTACCAGGGCACTACCAGGGTCGGTTGGTTTCATGGTACCCCCTTCCCCCAAAGAAGTCACACACCAGCCGCACCTGGGTAGGATTCTCAGCTGGAACTTGTCCAAGTCGCCTCTCCTCCCACCCAGGGGGGGAGGAAGTTTTGGCTTTTTAGCCTTTAAATAAAGGCTGAGTGCAAAGACAAGAGCCACCCACCCTACATAAGTGTATAAAGGAAACAGTTCCAAGTTTACTGAAAAACAAAAGGGAAGGGAACACTCGAAAACAACAGCTAAGCAAACAGACCACTTCTTTACAGCTAGAAAGATACAACTTTATGACTTCTTCTTGGTCTGCAAACAAAGAGCCAAAGATCTGCAATAAATTATGTAAATTGATGCATACAACATCAAAGCATTTCCTCCAATCAATCTATTGACAGCCAGTGAAGAGGTTACAGGTCAACTCATTTCACTAAGTAACACCCCAAAAATGTCCCCCCCATTCACGGGGAGGGCGGGGTATACATTGAATTAATAAAATAATAATAATAATAAATACTTCTATAGGCTACAGGTCAGGCAATGGAACATCTTGCTTACCAACAGCAATGGTTAATTCCATAATGACTGAAATGTAAGCAACTTGCAAACTCCAACAAGAAGGGACCCCTACAGTGAGCAATGCCTCACCATTTGAAGGGGAGGACACAGGGATATTACTTAGTTTTACTTACTTACTGGTGGGTCTTCTTGGGGAAGGGATCAGATAGGCTAGTGATAGTCAATGTTTGAGGAGTATCCTCCGCCTGTTTCTGGGGGGACAAAGGACCCCTGCCCCAGGGTGTACCCTCCATTTTTAAAGCACCCTTTCACAAAAGAAGAAGAAGTGGAAGAGGAGGAGGAGGAGGAGGAGATTGGATTTTTACCCTGCCCTTCACTTGGAGTCTCAGAGCAGCTTACAATCTCTTCCTCTCCCCACAACAGACACCCTGGGAGGTAGGTGGGGCTGAGAGAGCTCTGTCCAGAACTGCTCTTCTTGAGAGACCAGCTCTGAGGGAACTGTGGTTTGCCCAAGGTCACCCAGCAGCTGCATGTGGAGGAGGAGTGGGGGATCAAACCCAGTTCTCCCAGATTAGAGTTTGTGCTCCTAGCAACTACACCAAACTAGAACCAGGTGTGTAAGAGGGCAAGGGGATGATACAGACGGCTCAGGTTTGTTATTGGGAGAAGACATTTTGAGAAGAACCGCTGGGTTTAAGAGAGTGACAGAGAGGGACACATCCTCTACCTGTGTGTGTCGCCAAGTCACAGCTGACGTATGGCAACCCCCTTTGGGTTTTCAAGGCACGAGGCATTCAAAGGTGGCTTGCCATTGCCTGCCTCTGCGTCCTGATCTTGGACTTCCTTGGTGGTCTCCCATCCTGTTGGGATTCTTTTTGAGTAAGTCAGCAGAGTATTAAGAGACTGAGTCCATTGTGTGTATTAAAATATACAAGTTTACTATAAACCTAACATGGGAAAAAGGTGCACAGGATATGAAAATAACAAAGAGCTAGTATGCCTACATCCTTGCAGCGAAAAGGTAAAACGGGAAGAGCCCAATGGCGTCT
>NW_015162522.1:496971-517913 GCF_001447785.1 Gekko japonicus | reverse complement strand
AAGTATGCATGCCAACCAAACCTACAGTCGTGACCTTCCAGTGCAAGCAGGGTTTTTTTGTCCAGTCTCACCCATTGTTCCAGCCATGTTAAACAAACTGCTTCATAATACAATCTTAGGTTTGGTAGCTGCAATCCCCCTCTTTCTTTTGCGTCACAGAGAATTTTCATTTTAATTCTGGGCTTTTTGCCTGCCCAGACAAATTTCGAGATCTCCTGTTGCCATTTGGTTAATATGTCTGTCTTGTACAATATTGGGATAGTTTGGAATAAAAACATCACTCTCGGTAAAACATTCATTTTAACCACTGATATCCTACCCATAAGAGATAGGTTCATATTATCCCATTTCTTAAAATCCTGGGTTAGCTTATTCCAAAGTTTTTCATAATTGTTTTTGTACAAGTCTCCCGGGCCAGGACTTGATGAGTTTGACAACCGTGGATGGTCTTACCGGGGCAGGTTGAATGGGTTCCCCGTCGTAGACAAAAGGGGAAAATGGGTCTCTGACAGGTGTCAAGAAGAATTTTTTTTTTCCCAAACTTTTAAAGCACTTTAAATACAGAGTATTAGGTCATTAATATAATCTCATAGGAAAGTAGCTTGAGGAGTATTAACTAGTAAATGTTTGTGTTTCAACGATAGTCAGTTTTATAAACATATTGATAAACATATTGATAAACAACCAGTGATATTAATAATCGGTAGGCTGAGGAATAGAGTGTCTAGATGTATAGTAATTTGAGGTATATTTGCTTGTGTGGCTGGATGTCTTGTGCTGTTATCATCTCGAAGAAGGGCAGCCATTTTGAAGAGAAAGAGGTTCTTTGAGGAAATTGTTCAATGCTTTTGACATGGTCTGTAATTTTCTCGAGGATATAGAGGTCCCAGACTTTTGTGTACCATTGGTCAATTGTAGGGAGTAGATGAGATTTCCATCTGGCAGCTATGCAAGAGCGAGCTGCAACTATGAGGCTGAATATGAGATCTTTTCTGATTGATGGGATTTGAGGATCCTTCCAGATATTGAGAAAGAGTATTTCTGGCTTCAGGGGTACTTCATAGCCTGTGATGGCTTTGATCTGATTAAGGACTTCGTGCCAAAAAGAGTTGACAGGTGGGCATTCCCACCAACAGTGGGCGTAGGTGCCAATATTTCCACATTTTCTCCAACACATAGGTGATGAGTTTGATGAGGAGAACGCGAGTTTGCGAGGAGTCAGGTACCAACGAGTTATTATCTTATACGATTGTAGCTGAGTGTTGATGACCGGTGATGTGATCGTGGGTGAGGACCAGACTTTATCCCATAATTTTGCCGTAATCGTGATACCACAGTCTGATTGCCACTTGTTTTTGTATGGTAGGTCTTTTGTGTCATAAAGGCTGAGAAGCATAGTATAAACCTTAGAAATTAATCCTTTGGATGAAGGACCTGTGGAATCAATGATATTTTCAAGGGCTGATTTAGGAGTTGTTTGAGGGGAGAAAATTTTCCGGCTAGACATAACATGATTAAGTTGAAGGTAAAAGAACCAAGGGATGGGGGCCTGTATCTTATTTTCTAAGATCTGTTTTGAGAGAAGGCCTGTTTTGCTGGAGATATCTTTGATTCTTGTCAGTTTGGCATTTCTAAATTTCTGCGCTATGGCAGGGTCGCTTCCCGGTGGGAACCAGCTTTGGTATAGAAATTCAGATTGTCTGGAATTGTTTGGCAGTAGTTTGAATCTAAGAGCATCCCAAGTGCGAAGAATACCCGAGAGAAAGATATCATTGTCGATTAGTTTAGAGCGTGTTTGGTGCGAATTCCATATTGTTTCTTGTATGGTTTTGGGATGTAGAAGAGGATGGAGAGGTTGTGCCCAAGTTGCCTTATCCTTGTAGCATAACAGCTTGATAGTTGCAACCAACATTGTAGATTTTTGATAAAGAGATAAATCTGGGTAGTTGAGTCCGCCTTGAGCTTTCTTCTTCCTAAGGATCTTGAAGCTTATCCTTTGTTTTTTCCCTTGCCACAAGAATGTATTCAGTGCCTTTTGCCATTTGTGAATTAGTGCGGCAGAGAGACTAATAGGAATTGCACGGAAAAGAAAAAGTAGCTTCGGGAATAGGAAGGTTTTAAGTAGATGTAATCTATCCAGGAATGAAAGCATTTGTCTGTTCCAGTTGGAGAGAGTTATTTGTAGCTCCTGAAATTTTCTTAAATGATTGATTTTGATCAGATTTTTAAGGTCGTGTGGGATGTGGATCCCTAAGTACGGCAAAGATATTGATTGCCATTGAAAGTCAAAGTTATTCTGGATCTCTTGTTTTGTATCTGTCGAAATGCCGATGGGCAAAATGCTTGATTTTGTCTGATTGACTTTCAGTCCAGATAAAGAATTGTTAATGAATTTAATGTTTGATCAATTTGCCTCAGTATCCTGAGGGAGGGGACAGGAGGGGTAGTTATTGAGACAAAAGATTTCGACATAGGCGCAGGTATCACACAAAGGGGGTTATGTGAAGATATGGAGACATAGAAGCTTCGACAAATGTCTACTCGAATGGCTTTGAGAATGGAGATACTTACCTGAAAGAACTCATGGTCATTCCGTATGCATACCTTTGCGGGGGGGGGGGCGAGATTGGAGATTGCCCTGGAGGGTGCCTTGTGCAACCTTAAACTGAAATCCTTTTCGGAGGTTTGGCTAGCTGTTTAGCACAGGTCAAGAATGTTCTCTTTGGCCTAGTTCTGTGGGTCTCTGGTTCAGGTCAGAAGAGGGTTACTCCTCTGTTAGGCTACCCCGTGAGTAACACAGTTGCTTCTCCCTTATAGATTAAAATGATCATTCATACAGTGACATCTGTCTCCTGTTCTGCAGTTTTTGGTGGCCTGTACTCACAGCTGACTTTCTCGACACTGGAAAAAAGCAGACCTCTACGAATTGAACTGGTCTCATCACACAATTCCTGATGTCTGATCTTTCTCTTGTGAAATCAAACCATTTGGGAAGCTAGAGAGCGCACTTGCATCAGCACTATTTTAAACATTCATTTAGTGCTTAAGCAGATCTTCGCCCCATGTGTTTCTCTTTTAAAAACCTTCCAAAGAAAAACACCTATGTGTTTCAGCTGTTTTCTACCTCCAGTGGCACACATGGTTGGGAAAGGGGTTAATTGAAAAGCTGAGGGCTTTTTTTCAGAGAGGAAGGGAGGAGGGAGGCAGTCTGAGAATGATGCTGTGACTCCAGCTTTGCTCCAAGCTTTCTCTGTTCTCTCCCCACGGCTTTGAAACTTTTGGAACATGTAATTTTTAAAAAACACAGTTTAAAAATACTGCCCGTTCTACAAATCCCAGCAGCCTCCTCCTGCAATCCCGTCGGCCATCATCTGTCAGTAGTTTGAAGTGATACTCCCCATAAGTGCTTATGTGCATGCTCAAAGGACAAATAATAAAGAAAAGCTGCCACTCCACAGCTGCCATCTGATCGGTCCTCCATGGGGTGAGTGCAGGCAGAAGCAGGTTAAGAATGGGATGTCTGATCAAATATCTCCATAACAAAAAATAACATAGAAATTAGAGGCAGGGCCAGACCATCCTAACCCTGCCATATGACCTCATGAACTTCTTGACATTAGCCTGAGGCCAATGTAGAGTTTACTGGTGGTGGAAACCCATATTGTAAGCAAATTGTGCAAAATACATTCTAATGAATAGGGACTCATTATCATGTTTAATAGTTTAGATTAAAAGAACTCTATCCATTTGGTGTGTGATAAACAGTTCTAAGGTGGTAGTTAGGATGTGCATTCAGGTATTTCTGGTCCAAATATATACACAGGTGTCCAGAGCAATATTCAGGTTTTCTGGAATACCAGTAACTGGGTGCCAAAAATTCTGGAAATACTCAAGAATAAGGCTCCAAGATCCGGTTTTTCTTCAGTGTTGCAAGAATCTCATTCAGTGAGAGGAAGTGGGAAGGGAGGCAGCTCTCTCAAGCAATGAGGGATAACTAGAACTGTCTGCCGATTCAAATCAGTTCTCTCACAGTCCTCCATGGCTTTCTGATCATGCACAAAGAGGGTAAAAAACAGGTCTGCAGTGTGACTTCATTTCAACGATGTGTCTCTGTCAATGCCTTGCCAGATCTGGATGGCTGCCTTGTTACTGGCTTCCCAGGTTATTTGCCTTGGATTCTTTGATTTGACCTTGGTTCTGCTTGGCTTTTGTAGTTTGACATTGCTGCTGTTGGGCTTGTAATGGTGTCTCTTGTTTAAGTGGATTTGGCTTGGATTTTATAGTATGACATTGGTTGATTTGGACTTGCCATATTGGCCCATGGTTCTGCTGGTATTCTCTAGTGTGACATTGGTTATGTTGGCGTTGTTTCTGTTTGCATCTAAAGGCTTTTGGCAGTGGTTGCTCTTGTCTGCTTGGCTATTGGCTTCTTCAACCTGGAAGAAGCATGGATTTTCCCCGAAGGATACAATAGAGTCAAGTAGGATAGGCAGGGGCATCTTATCCAGAGACCCATAGAACTGGACCTGATCCAATTTGCTTTAAACTTAGGTGTCTTTAGTGGATGCACGAGAGTCTATGTTTCCTACAGTTTTGGTGTTATTTGGATGAAAAGCAGCAATTCCAGTCCCCTGTAAACAGTCCCCATATGGAATAATTGACCTTAAAAATTTGCCCCCCCCAAAAAAAACCCCAACAACACACACAACACCCCTGAATCTGAATTCCAAGACAGTATTGGACACCTGAATAATCTGGAATACGGGTATGGATATCCTTCCAGAAATCCAAATCTGAAAAATACCTTATTAGTCTTTAGTGACAGCAAGAAGGTATGAAATACTGTCTACACCAACTTCCAGCTAAGCAAGAAAGCAATGGAAACAGGTTGCATGTTGTGTTCTGAGTCTGTGGTATTTTTCCATGTGGGCTTTTTTCCGTGTGGGCTTATTTCCATGTGGGCATTTTTCCATGTGGGCTTTTTTCCTGTGAGCATTTATGACAGTGGGGTTTTTCCTGTGGGCTTTTTTCCTGTGGGCTTTTTTCTGGTCACCCTTAATTCACTCTTCAGATCTGGAGTCCTCCTACTGTACCGGACCTTGGTATAAACTGGTGAGCAGTCCCTGGTACCCCTCTCGCCTTTCCTACTGCCAAACTAATTTCCCCAAACAACATGGCAGGCCATTGGCCGTAACTTTCCCTGACTTCTGTCAACAGAAACACAAATAACTTAGTGCAAAACAGAATATTTTAACTTGCAATTTCTGTTGTTGTGGACTAGCTTTTAATATGCATTTTGTGAGGCAAAATGAGATTTGAAACGATTTGGAATTTATATGAATATTTTACACCCTGTCCAACGGTTGTTCTCCTCACCATATACCAATGCATTGAACAATTCTCTTAAAAGCAAACTCCCATGGCAGAAGTTGCCATTTCTCCCAAATATGCCACACCAGACAAGACAGACTTTTGAGTTAAGAATATTCAAGAACAAACCCAGCAGTTGTGTTTGCCTGATTTAGCCCTTGCTGTGATTATTTCTTTTTATTAACTTTGCAATTATATTACAAAGCTAAACTCTAAGTACCTCAAGCTGAGTCTTTCAGATACTCAGTAACTCAATAGTTTATAGACAACTTCAAATGTGTAGAGACCTTAAATGCAGACGGCCCCAAATTCTTTTGATTATAGTGTTAATCCAAATAATGTATTTAACTGAATACTGAAAAACATACTGAATACTGAAACAAAATAATTAAGTTTTAAAAACATGAACATATAAAGTAATATTTATTTGGCATGCAACCTAAATATGAATAACAAACAATGGGAGAAAGATAGATATGTTTCTAACCTGCATACAAGGTATATTCAGTTTTGTTCAACTTCTCAATAGTACACTTGAATTAAGTTTAAACTTCTTTCACTCTTGATCAAAATATGCTATTTTAACATGGACAATAACAAAATTTATTTTTCTATTGTTTTATATTTTCCTACTTGTGTAAAAATCAGAACCTTTAGAACTGTTAAAAATGTACTGCTTTGGGGGCTCATTGTTTTCATTTTTAATAGTAAATCTACAAAGGGGACCAGCAATTTAAAGGTACAACAATAATGGAAGAAATTGCTGTTAGGTTCACACAATAGCACTATATAGACAAAAATGAATAAATAAACTTGTTGAGATGACGTTCAATGATGTTTGTAATTTCTATATTTTCAAGACAAAGGACGTCTGACACTGAAGATAGGTGATACGAACATCTCGAGTGGTAGTTCGTTTCGAGACACAACTCTTTTTCAACCACAATTCCTATCAAAAGCAGATGGAATACAATGAGCTCCTGAACAATATACATAGGCTATGATTGAATTAATATAGAATAAAGTTACATACAAGAATCTGTATGTAACTTTATTCTATATTAATTCAATCATAGCCTATGTATATTGTTCAGGAGCTCATTGTATTCCATCTGCTTTTGATAGGAATTGTGGTTGAAAAAGAGTTGTGTCTCGAAACGAACTACCACTCGAGATGTTCGTATCACCTATCTTCAGTGTCAGACGTCCTTTGTCTTGAAAATATAGAAATTACAAACATCATTGAACGTCATCTCAACAAGTTTATTTATTCATTTTTGTCTATATAGTGCTATTGTGTGAACCTAACAGCAATTTCTTTCATTTTTAATAGGACTGTACACTTTGGGAGGGGGAACCTGTAATGGCATTAGTAAAGATGAAGAAACTAGAAGTTGTTAAGTAATCTGAATCATTGTTCCCACTTGAAACAAAATGATGGAAATTAAATACATGGCATTTCCCTATAATTTTGAGATCATGATACTTTTTGTCTTTGTATACCTACAGAATTGATGCAGGAAGTCATGCATCTCTTTTTTTCCCTGATTGCAAATTAAACCAATGGATTTATCTGGGTACTATAATAGATTATTTTAAACTTTGTTTCCCAAATCATGTATTTCTTTCCAGGGGGATTAATGCTAGAATTAGATGAGATCATGATTATCTCCTTTTGAAACTCCTGGGACCTAATAGTGAATAATTTCCTGGTATGGCATGATTTAGTAAACAGTCTAAGGATACTATGATAAATGCTGAAGGTCTTGGATTGGCCAAATTTGCTTTGCAAAGGAATTTAATTCCTGTAAATTGTCACATTGGGATTGATAATGAATGTGATTTTACCTTTTTTGGTTATATGACTAGTATTGAAGACCATTATATCTACTACTGTGGCCAGGAATCTCGTAGAAAAAATGGTGTGGCCTTTATAGTCAACAAGAGTCAATAAGAGAGTGCAAAAGTCAGTACTGGGATACAATCTCAAAAATGACAGAATGATTTCTGTCCGATTCCAAGGCAAACCATTCAACATCACAGTAATCCAAGTCTATGCCCCAACCACTGATGCAGAAGAGGCTGAAGTAGACCGGTTCTATGAAGACCTACAACACCTCCTAGAACTAACACCAAAAAATGATGTCCTCATCATCATAGGGGACTGGAATGCTAAAGTAGGAAGTCAAAAGGTAACCGGAATAACAGACAAGTTTGGCCTTGGAAAGCAAAATGAAGCAGGGCAAAGGTTAACAGAGTTTTGTCAAGAGAACACACTGGTCATAGCGAACACCCTTTTCCAACAACCTAAGAGACGACTCTACACATGGACATCACCAGATGGGCAACACCGAAATCAGATTGACTATATAATTTGCAGTCAAAGATGGAGAAGCTCTATCCAGTCAGTAAAAACAAGACCTGGAGCTGACTGTGGTTCAGATCATGAGCTACTCATTGCAAAATTCAGACTTAAACTGAAGAAAATTGGGAAAACCACGAGGCCATTCAGGTTTGACCTAGATCGCATCCCTGATGAATATACAGTAGAGGTGAAGAATAGATTCAAGGGTCTGGATTTGATAGATAGAGTGCCTGAAGAACTATGGACAGAGGTTCGTGACATCGTACAGGAGGCAGCAATCACCACCATCCCAAAGAAAAAGAAATGTAAGAAAGCAAAGTGGCTTTCTGATGAGGCTTTACAAATAGCAGAGGAAAGAAGGAAAGCGAAAGGCAAAGGCGAAAAGGAAAGATTTACCCAACTGAACGCAGATTTCCAGAGAACAGCAAGGAGAGATAAGGAGGCCTTCCTGAATGAACAGTGCAAAGTAATAGAAGAAAACAATAGAATGGGAAGGACTAGAGATCTCTTCAAGAAAATTGGAGAAATCAAGGGAGCGTTCCATGCAAAGCTGGCCATGATAAAGGACAAAAACGGTAGGGACCTAACAGAAGCAGAAGAGATTAGGAAAAGATGGCAAGAATACACAGAAGAACTATACAAGAAAGACCTCGATGTCCTTGACAACCACGACGGTATAATCACTGACCTCGAGCCAGACATCCTGGAATGTGAAGTTAAATGGGCCTTAGAAAGCATTACTAACAACAAAGCTAGTGGAGGTGATGGTATTCCAGCTGAGCTATTCAAAGTCTTAGAAGATGATGCTGTTAAAGTTCTGCACTCCATTTGCCAGCAAATTTGGAAAACGCAACAGTGGCCACAGGATTGGAAAAGGTCAGTATACATTCCAATCCCAAAGAAGGGCAATGCCAAGGAATGTTCAAACTATCGCACAATTGCACTCATATCACACGCTAGCAAGGTCATGCTCAAGATCCTACAAGCTAGGCTTCAACAGTACGTGGATAGAGAACTACCAGAAGTACAAGCTGGGTTTCGAAGAGGTAGAGGAACTAGAGATCAAATTGCCAACATTCGCTGGATTATGGAGAAAGCAAGAGAGTACCAGAAAAATATCTACTTCTGCTTCATTGACTATGCTAAAGCTTTTGACTGTGTGGATCACAACAAACTATGGCAGGTCCTTAAAGAGATGGGAGTACCAGACCACCTCACATGTCTCTTGAGAAACCTGTATAAGGGCCAAGAAGCGACAGTTAGAACCGGATATGGAACAACTGATTGGTTCAGCATAGGAAAAGGAGTACGACAAGGATGTATATTGTCGCCTTGCTTATTTAATATATATGCAGAGTACATCATGCGAAATGCTGGCCTGGATGAATCACAAGCGGGAATTAAGATTGCTGGGGAAAAGATCAACAACCTCAGATATGCAGACGATACCACTCTAATGGCAGAAAGTGAAGAGGACCTAAAGAGCCTCTTGCTCAGGGTAAAAGAGGAGAGCGCAAAAGTGGGCTTGAAGCTCAACATCAAAAAAACTAAGATCATGGCATCCGGCCCCATCACTCCTTGGCAAATAGAAGGGGAAGTCGTGGAAGTAGTGACAGACTTCACGTTCCTGGGATCCCAGATCACCGCAGACTGTGACTGCAGCCATGAAATTAAAAGACGCCTGCTCCTTGGGAGGAAAGCGATGGCGAACCTAAACAGCATGATAAAAAGTAGAGACATCTCCCTGCCAACAAAAGTCCGCATGGTCAAAGCAATGGTATTCCCAGTAGTCATGTATGGCTGTGAGAGTTGGACTATAAGGAAGGCCGAGCGCCGAAGAATAGATTCTTTTGAACTATGGTGCTGGAGGAGACTCTTGAGAGTCCCTTGGACTGCAAGAAGAACAAATCAGTCAATCCTCAAAGAAATCAACCCTGACTGTTCCCTGGAAGGCCAGATAATGAAACTGAAGCTCAAATACTTTGGCCACCAAATGAGAAGGGAGCACTCACTGGAGAAGACCCTGATGCTGGGAAAGACTGAAGGTCAAAGAAGACGGGGACGGCAAAGGATGAGATGGTTAGACAGTGTCAGAGAGGCAACGAACATGAAACTGAGCAAACTTCAGAGGACAGCGGAAGACAGGAGGGCCTGGCGGGATCTAGTCCATGGGGTCGCGAAGAGTCGGACTCGACTGTGCGACTGAACAACAAATTGAAGCTTGTGATTATATGGAAGGTGACCATCTCCCAAATACTCTGTCATAATCTTACACAAGCATATTATCATACTCCTGGTCAGTGTGTGCCATTATCCAACATAACAATGATTTCTGCCATATTCACTGGAACTCCAAATGTAACTGCTTAGCAAGCAGTGAAATGCACTTTGCTGCAGTTACAAAACTCAGGAACAAATTATTTAGGGATAATTTCCCTTCTGATGGTTTGCAAAATTTTAGGTTAATCTTATTATTTGAACCCATATACAGCAAGAAGGCTCTGGCTGATTTGCCCCAAGTGGAAAATTGGAACAGCTGGTTTAATAAAGACTGTCAATTACTTAAAAGGTGAATGCAGCAAAAGCACAGATAATTTTGAAGTAATAACAGAATTTATACTCTGATGGGTTTTTTTGTTATTTAAGAAGCGTTATAGGGGCTTGATTAAGAATTCCTTTTTAAGGGCTGGTGCTCCTTAATTTCTGTCATTTGTAACCAGGACAGTTCAGCTATCTGGTCATCTGTAAATTCTGCTCTCAAACAATGGACAGCAACTCCATGTAGCATATCCTCTCAGGCACAGGAAAGTTATTTTGCAAATTTGTTTTCCACAAATTTAGCAATGGGGAATCTAACACCAATTCCCCCCCCCGCTCAGTTACCAGCCTGACTACTTGTTACTGTCAATTAAGTGGTGGCTTTCATAGGCCGTTTATGTCAGGGGAAAGCTCTTGATTTAGCTAGGATCCCTAAAGAATGATTTAACGGGAACCTACTTTGGTGGGCAAAAAAATTTCCTCTATAATAGTTACCATTTTTAAGAAGGCTCGCAGATCTGATCCTACATGTTAGCAACCTATTAGCTTATTTTCCTCTTTAGGCAAGCTTTAAGCTTCATACTTATATTCAAAGTTTTTGAATTGGGTTGAATTGGGGCTGGGAACAAACAGAGATAGGAAGAGTTTCATCTACCCTTAGTGCTTCATCACCTAGCTGAGAAATATACTCATTTAGGTGGCTTTTTGCAGGGGTCTATGGATCTTAAGGGAGCTTTCAACTCTATTTGCACAGCAAGTTTATGGCCTAAATTAGCAAATACAACTATAGATAGATGACTTCTGTGGCTTATTTAGAAATTTCAGTGGCCTCACTGCCCAGGTTCACTGTGGCCTGTTAGGCCAACTATCTGGATTATTTAAATTGGACAAAGGGGTGGGGCAAGGATGCCTTCTTTTCCCCCATCTTGTTTAATTTATATTTAAATGATTTGTTCTAAAGCTTTTCGGAGCTTATTCGTCTGCCTAAATTGGCCTGCCGTGATGTGGTTCATGGGGTCGCAAAGAGTTGGACTCGACTGTGCGACTGAACAACAACAGCAACAAAGCATTCTCATTCTTTTTCATGCTGATG
The DNA here is from genome assembly GCF_001447785.1 of Gekko japonicus. Taxonomy (NCBI): domain Eukaryota; kingdom Metazoa; phylum Chordata; class Lepidosauria; order Squamata; family Gekkonidae; genus Gekko; species Gekko japonicus. The sequence goes on along the minus strand of NW_015162522.1, from coordinate 506,547 downwards.
AAGCAGTCCTTTTTTCCCATACCAAGGTGGGGCTCCAAAGATCATGAAGGATTTTCTCGCAGTATTGTTCTAAGGAGGGCTTGCAAATTAATCATAAGAAGTCTAAGGTCATGGTCTTCTCTAAGACAAGAAAAATTCCTTCCTTTCAATGGCTCTCAGATGGTCTTATGCTTGACCGAATTAGAAAATTCAGATCTGGGCATTTTGTTTGCATCAAATTTGTCTTGGAGCATTCACCATAAACTGGCACCTAATAAAGCTAAACTGAGTGCAGGAGTTTATCTAAATTTCTTCATTCTAAAGATGGAAGATATATACTGGATGCTATTTTGGCCTTTAAGTTAAAAGTTATTCCCCTCCTTTTATTTGGTGTCTCTATTTGGACAAACTCTATAACTGAGGACTTGGACTACCCTCTTCTTCAGTTTCTTAAGAGGCTTGTGAATGCCCTCTATTGTGTACTGTGTCACTCTTTGCACAGAATTTGACCCCCAAAAAATCATTGGAAATCAGAGTTTGGCTCTCTGTGCTTAATGCAACTGGTCTTCAGTGAAAAGGGGTATCTACATGTATAATCACTTTATCTGCAGCCATTTTTTCAGTCCTTTCATCTTTTAAAGTTATAACTATTTCTGCTGTTCAAGAGCATTGTCTCATAGAGCTTCAATGGAGAAAGGAAAGGTAAACCACCTAGCACAATAATTTTGCCCAGAAGCTTATGATGAGCCAAACATCTTAATCTAGATTTCCCCTGGGTTTAGATTGCAATTGGAGTTGATCACCTGGTCCCAAGTACATGCACACTCCTGCAAAGTCCTAGATGTCCTACACTTCCCCAAACTCTAATAAAATATGGACCAATTTCCTAGGCTCTGGTGAGAAACTGCTGTGATTTAACTAAGGGCAAATGCTTTTAATGGCATGAAATTGGTGTAGAACAGTTCTGTTCTTAATGAGATGGCATCTGGTGTGGACTTTCTTGAATGTGCCTTTGGGTTAAAGGGAAAGCCTTTCATAATGAGCCTCTGTATGCTAATATATCCTGTAGTGCAGCACATGATGAAATTCAACAAGAAAGTCCCCTAATACTGAAACTATAAAAGATTTTATTATTACTTTTAAAAATAATTTTATAGTGTTTTACTATACTAATTGCAGTCATTCACACAATATCTCTGAGACTGGTCATTCTTATATCCTTCTTAAAACTTATTTTTAAAAAACCGAGGGATTTACAGTGCTAAGCTAAGCAGAGACCCTGGAGAGCCGCTGCTTGTCTGAGTAGATAATACTGACCTTGATGGATCAATGGTCTGATTCAGTATAGGGCAGCTTTATGAGTTGCACCTTTTTAAAGCCTCTTACGTTTAATGCTCTTAAAATAGTGTAACTTTGCTTACATGACACTATTAACCATTGTGTAAAAGGTTCAACTGAAATTTGAAATCAAGGGCAAACATTCCAATTTAGGTTTAGAGTGTAATAAGGAGATGGGATGCACACCTTTACATGGTAAGGGGGTTTGAGTGTGTCAGCAAAGCTGACAGCAAGACCATAAGGATTTTAGACTGTTTAAGAGGCTGAATTCCTAGCAGAATCACTCGAGGCAGAATGGTCAAAGCTGACACACGAAAAACTAAGATGCATCTACTCCTTTCAGGAATTAGCCACTTGATGAAGTAAAAAAACTCAAGTGATTATTACATTAAAAAAAATTATTTCTGTATTTTTGTGTTGGAGGGCTGCTCTGCATACTCGACTTCTGACTTTCTTGGGGGTTGATCCATAAGTAGGGGTGGCCATGAACCAACCATGAACCAACCATGAACCAACCAAAGTTCATCATGATTTTGGCCAGTTTGTGGTTCACAAAGCGATGTTCATGGAACGGTGACTGGCACAAACATTCCACAAACATTGATACTGTACAGAACAGTTTGTGAATGTATATATTTCTGACTGTCTCCGCTCAATTAACTTGTTTTCAAAACCTCAAAGCAAGAGTGGTGTTGAATTCTCCAGCTTTGGAAACCCCAGGTGGAGCCCTCCAAAGCTTAACAGGCACTGCTGGCTGCCAATAACAGATTTCCCATTCTGCTCTATGGGATCAGAATACTATATATCTGCTCAGCTCCACAGCTGCTCCTCTGTTGGCTCTTGGCAGTTAGACAGAGAGGAAGGGAACTTGTTAAAAGCAGAGCACATTCATTATTTATTTCTGATTCGGAATACCTCTTCCCTGCTAAGGTTTGGGTATTAGGTGGATTCAGGGTTCTGAGCCACCCTGTCTCTGTTCACACTGAGCAGAGGGGCCTAGCTACAGGATGCCTTAGCTGAGTGAGGACCCACGTTTTATACTCTTCTGACTGTGAATTTCTCTCCCCTGCTGTGGTTTGGTTGTTAGGAGGACACAGAATGTTGGACTGGATGGACCATTGGCCTGATTCATCATGGCTTCTCTTGTGTTCACCATTTGGGAGAGGGTCAGCCAGTTGTTGGAGTTGATGCTGATCTCCTCCTCCCTGTGCAGGATGGTCATGGAGGAGATGACATCCTGAACCATGCTCTTCTGCTCCACTAAATGTGCAATCATGGCATCAGGGGAGTCCCTCATCCCCCTCCCCCTGCCTCTTGCACAGCATATGGGCAGACCTGATGCTGCAAGAGAAGTGGGAGGCCAGGCACTAGCAGATGGAGCCTGTTGGAAGAAACTGATTGCCTTCCAGAACCTATCAAGAAACAGGTATGTGCTAGTGCACACAGTCAATACTATGTCCAAGATGCACATCCATTGGCAGGGGGGCACCAAATTGATGGTGCTCCTCTGGGAGTCCAAAATCCTGTTTGATTGGGCAGAGAAAAATTTGGTAGGTCTGAAAGTGGAACACCTGTACAGTCTTACAAACCTCCAAACCACTTGATTGAGCAGGAAGGATTTAGATCCAGGAGAATGGAGTCTAAACAAAAATATCTTCTGTCAAAATTACACTTTGTTTCAGGATCCCTATCTTGGATCTTTTTACAACATAGTACAACAATCAAGTCAATAGGTTTCTAACCAGTTTCTATGATCCCAGAGCAGAGGGCGAAGATGCACGCACTTGCTGCTGACCCAGTGGTCTGCTGTATGCCCTCCCTCCAATCATGCTGATCAGCTGAGATCTGAACAAAGTGTCAGTTACGGCTGCCAAACCCCCCAGCCTGGTGAGGTTTACCATCTTTTGGGGGCTTCAACCCACCTGCCAGTCAGATGGCCAGCAGGAGAAGCCCTGCCCCCAAGCCCCACCCCAAGCCCAAACAACTGCAGCCACCCCCTCCCTTTTCTTCTGAGAGATTTAAAGTGCCCTCCAGTTCCCCGAAGGAATATGGAGTCAACCCTAGGTCCCACGCCAAACCCAACCCCCAGAACCCTAAAAACCCCTACAAGAAAATCAGATCAGCACCAACAGGAACCACCTGGGCCTCAATCGGATGAGCAGGAGCAACGATCCTCCTTGTTGGCCGATTGCAAACAAACTGCCCAGATGGGAGGGGTACTACAGTAATAAAGACCAAGCTCCTCACATCACCAAATACCCATATGGGCTGGAATTGCCACAACCAGTCTCCCTCCTTCCAAGCCTGCAAAGTAGGTCCTCCATCCTTATGCAGCCTCTTGGGTTGCCGTGTGCTAGGGCTTTATTCTAGTCAGATGCAAAATCTTTTTTTTGTTTTTAATCCCCTGCGAGCAGGGTAGCTTTATTACTTTTTTTGTTACACCTAAACACTACAGAAAAGAAAAAGGGAAGGGAAAAGTTACCCCAGGATAAAGAACAGCAAATAAAAAACCCACACTATAACTAAAATCCCAAGAGGGAGGGTTATTAACAGTTAGTATTCTGTTAGTAATCAAAATTAAAAACAGTATTCTGTTAGTAATCAAAATTAAAAAGCTTTTCATTTAAGTCAATGTAATCGGAAATTAGTAAGTCCATGTTAGTGTTCTCTCCGTCATCTTCTGTCTGTGCACAGAGTTCTTTCATCTTCATCTTTGTTTGCAAGTTTCCAGTCTCCAAAGAGTTACTTTGGTCTTCTAAGCTGCAGATCGTATGTCTCTTTGGCCTCGCCACCTGTTGCTCCCTGGTCTCCGTCCTTGTCTTCTGTGATATCGGCTCCGCCCCCTCCTTCTTGCTGTTCTTCCTCCTTCGATCTGAAAAACCGCTTCAACCATTCTTCTGCTTTAAAAACCGAGTCAATTTTTTCCCTTTTGTCTCTATATTTAAACACGACACCCTCCGGGAAATTCCAGGAATACGGAATTTGGTTGATCTGCAATGTTGAAATCAGCTCTTTATAGGCTTTTCTTTTCTCACGAACCTCAAACGGAGTGTCTTTTAAAACCCTGATGGTTGTAGTTCCCAGTTGCAGGGGATTAGCTGCTGTTGCTTTAAGGATGTCATCCCTCGTCTGTCTTCAGAGAAACTTAACGACAATTTCACCCGGCAGGTTGTTCCGTTTTATGTATTTTGAGTATGATCGGTAGACCACCTTGATTTCTGCTTCCGCTTCTGCCGTTGAGCAGCCTATCGCCGGTGCGATGAGCTCTGCCATCATCATTTTCAAGTTTTCTCCTTGCGATTCAGTGTCTTATTTGCTTTTTCCATCTGAAGGTTCAGCAATCTACGTTCCTGTAGATCCTGTCTCTGTTCTAGCAGACCAACCTTCTTTTTAACTTTTTTGGTGTCATGCACTGTCTCTTTAAGTTTTTCGTCTGTTTGGATCAACTTTTTGACCAGCTCGGCAATCTGCTGCTGTTGCTTTGCTAGGCTCTGGTTGGATGCGGTCATCTGCTGGTTAATACCATCGAGTCTTTCGTTTATTGGCTTGAGCAGATCCGATAGCATAGAGAGCAGATCTCCTGTCTCCTCGATCCTCGGACTCTGACCGCCCCGCCTAACTTGTCTGCTTGGCTTCCCTCGCACGCCGGCCATTTTTCACTTTTTTTACACTAGAAGACCACCTTCACTTGTCTTCGAAAAAGTGCTCAACTTTTTCTGCAAACGCAGCTAAGTCTCTCGCACACTATCACGATTCTCTTCTCTCCTCCCCCCCTCTGTTTTCTTAGCACATTTCAGTTTGTTTACGCCTGGGGATTTTCCCCGACACCGCTTTTCAGTGGGTGGGGGGGGGGAGAACTCACTTTTAAAAAACTTTTTCGCTTGGCTCCTTCTCCGATTTATTGACTGTCTGCATCCAGACTCCTTGCAACTTCGTTAAATCGCTAGCCCTTGCTGCTTGTCCCGACCGGCATCAGCTGAGCTCGGTAAAACCGAGCCTCTCAGGGGGCGGACCGATTGGGGCAAAAAGGAGCGCCTCAATTCTCCGGCATTGCGCCGTCGAAGAGGTCGCCCCTCCAGCGCCCCCGGCTTGGAGCCTTTCACTAAGGCTCACCTAGGGGTGTCACTTGAGGTGGCACCCCTCCAACCCCACTGGAGCACGGAATGCTTCCCCAGCGGCAGGGGAGAGCGTCCACCATCGCCGAGCCACAAACCGGAAGTCCCGTCAGATGCAAAATCCATTATGGAGCTGGGCTATACTAAGACTAGAGGGTCAGCCTCACTCTGAAACAATGTTGTTGTTGTTCAGTCGCACAGTCGAGTCCGACTCTTCGCGATCCCATGGACAAGATCTCGCCAGGCCCTCCTGTTTTCCGCCGTCCTCTGAACTTTGCTCAATGTCATGTTTGTTGCATCTATGACACTGTCTAACCATCTCATCCTTTGCCGTCCCCGTCTTCTTTGACTTTCAATCTTTCCCAGCATCAGGGTCTTCTCCAGTGAGTGCTCCCTTCTCATTTGGTGGCCAAAGTATTTGAGCTTCAGTTTCATTATCTGGCCTTCCAGGGAACAGTCAGGGTTGATTTCTTTTAGGATTGAGTGATTTGATCTTCTTGCAGTCCAAGGGACTCTCAAGAGTCTTCTCCAGCACCATAGTTCAAAAGAATCTATTCTTCGGCGCTCGGCCTTCCTTATAGTCCAACTCTCGCAGCCATACATGACTGCTAGGAATACCATTGCTTTGACCATGCGGACTTTTGTTGGCAGGGTAATGTCTCTACCCTTTATCATGCTGTTTAGGTTCGCCATCGCTTTCCTCCCAAGGAGCAGGCGTCTTTTAAGTTCATGGCTGCAGTCACCATCTGCAGGGATCTGGGATCCCAGGAACGTGAAGTCTGTCACTACTTCCACGACTTCCCCTTCTATTTGCCAAGGAGTGATGGGGCCGGATGCCATGATCTTAGTTTTTTGTGTGTGTTGAGCTTCAAGGTTAATTAGATTTCAAGATAATTAGATTAAATTTATTTAACTTTTCATTCATAATTATACACCATCATATGTTGCGCAATTATTCTAAATATTATCTCAGATATCTCAATTTATGATTTTGTGTAACACAACAAAGGAACAGATATATGACTGATCAGACTTTTGGGCGTTGTCATAACATAATGAAAGTGTGCTTTCATATACCATATGTTCAAATGTCCCTTATGGAATAAGATATGGCTTGACATCAATTAATTTCTGATGTCTGATGAAGGATCCTGCAAATCAGGATACTAATGGGAAAACTCCATAAGCACATGACAAGATTAATAATTCTCCTAAACATTTGAGTTTATGATCAAATTCCTGGTCTATACAAGGTTGGATTATGCAAAGCATGTGGTGCCTTGACGATTACTGTTATCTTTGAAAACGGGAGTAAGAAAGTTGGGTAATGAGAAAGAAAGTATGTTAACATTGCAATGTTTACTGAGAATACGTTGACAGCTAGTAACTCATAGATATCAGATCAAGTGTAACAAGGGACAGTGGGAATAGTGTGGATTGCTGCCATACAGGTAAGGATAATTGACAAGCACCCTGATACATTGAAGAATTAAGGGAGGCCCTTCACTGAATGTACAGCTGTGGGTTTGTAGAGGGCAGTCCCTTGGTGCTGAGCAGCATCCGTTCAACACTATTTGTTGTACAACATGACAGAAAGGGAAGGGGGATGACGGTTGGCATCTTTTGACACAAGTTTGTGTGCAGGCAAGAATAAATAAGGTACAGCAGATATTCCAATCAACATTAGAACCAAAGTGAGAGCCAAATGCTTGCAAGTGATCCTTTCATTCTCCTATGGCATAGTTTGCTTCTTCATAGGTTAGTGTCCCATGGCCTGAAAAAGTTATTTGGGAAATGTGTTTTTATCTTTGTGTTTCCCAGAAGAATTTCCAGGTGACCACTATATCAATATGAGAGTGATTATATGTATTTTGCCTTTGCTTTTATATTAATTCTCATTTATTATCCCATTAATTTGTATAGTTTGGACATAGAGTGGTTTCTGACAAGCAGCAAAAGTAGACATGATAACTTCGGTTTGAAATCTCTGCTATGAAGAGATAACAATTGTTAAACATGTGGTTTAAAGACTGACCACCCCTCTCATTTTCTTTTTGCCATCCTAGATGTTATGTTTTGTTACTTTCATGAAATGTATTATTTCGTCATTCTGTTTTATTTTTGTTGGCTGGTGATGTTGATCTCAGTATTGGATCGCTTGAACATCTCTCTCAGCATGTAATTTAGTTCATATTAATTGTCATGTCTTTGCTTCATGGCACATGTGACCGTAGCCATTCACTCATCCCTAGTATCAGCTGAAGATGGTGTGATGGACAGTTTAGGTTCCGCCTCTCCCTAAGAGCAGCCAATGGGAACTGATGGAATGATGGTGAGGGGGAGAATTGCAAACAGCCATTAGGGCACTAAACAGTGAGTCTGGCTGAGTGAAGCCATGGCAGAAGCACAGCTTAATGATGACTGGAAAAAGGTCAAATCGTAATGAAGAAACCCAAGTTCCTGAATAGGAGAATAGTTCAACTGAAATGAAACGTTCTACCTGATTTACTCCAATATTATGTTCAAACCGTATATAAAAGTTAACTTCTTTGTTTAACCCCCTTTGCTGGATATTTATGGTTTCAGGGAAAGAAAAACACACAGAGTAGCTAAGATCTTGGCTAATATATATATGCATGTATGTGGAAATGAATAAATGGTGACAGTGTGTGAATGAAGTTGTGTTTGAGTCCCCATCCCCAATATCTCTGTGCAGTGTCTTAGTGAGGGATGATTATTAAACAGGACTGGCCTACTCTGCCTGGTGGTGTCTCTGTGAGTAGGAGAGAGGCCCTGGTATGTGAAATGGTCATGGCTCCCTGTATATTTTAATAGAGGTGAGACAGGTCACAAACTGACCATGTGAACTATCTGTAATTCTAAATCTGTGGGACAGAGGTTATGGAGGGTAGTGGAAACTGTGTGTGAGTGAAAAAGTTGTCACAGGTGGTTAAAGATAAAGTAAAACAAATGTGATGCAAAAGCACACAGTGTGGGCATGCTGTATTAGCTTGAAATCCTATGGTTCCTCTGACCACTGAACCATTAGTCTGATCCAACAGGCTCTTCTTGCGTTCTTGTGTTCTGATGATATTTCACTTCTACAGTTAGGGTTGCTAGTCTCTCAGTGGGGCCTGGAAATCTCTTGAGATTAAAAATTGATCTCCAAACTACAGATATTGTTTCCCCTTGAGAAAATGTCTGCTTGGGAGGACAGACTGAATGGCATTATACAGCCCCCCCTCCCAGTGATCCATTTTCTCCACAAAACTCACCCTTCCCAGACTTCACCCCCAAATTTCCTGGTATTTCCAAACCTGGAGCTGACAACCAGTCTTCAAAGCATATAGATTATTTAAATAGGAGTGCAAATTATTTAAATAGGAGTGCAAATCTCTCCTTATATATAATTGTGTTTTGGTCATGAAGTCCTGAACATTGCACACACTCCCAAATCAATTGGCTTCCTGATCTGTCACTCAGAGGGTGTCCCTAGCCACTGGCTGCATTGCCTGAGTCCTGCCCAGCCGCCACTCAAAAGTACTTGCATGCCATTGGCCGGGTGCTGGGTTTGCTCCTCTTCCCCACCCACTCCTTCAGCCACTGTGCCCTGTCTGAATTTCTGGCAAATGGCTTTCTCTCTTGATGAAGACACTTGCCTCCTGTGTGGGACTGATTTTCCCTCAGTAGCTGTTGGTAGGTTAACGAAATGGCATTACTTGTGCCTGTAAGATGGCTGACATCTCTGTGTTTACAATGTTCCCTCATAAGGCTTAACTGAGCTATAGCTCCAGAGAGGGGACTGCAGGGGTATAATTCACTGGGTTGAATGGGGCTTCCTCGTCTACTGGCCTACAGTTCCCAGCTGCCCCAAGGCCAAAAAGTACAGGAAAAGAGGGACCGTCCCAAGGGGCAGGGCAGCATCAATATAGACTCCAGCTAGGCCACAAGCCAAAGATGTGGGGGAACCCTGGGAAGCAGCAGAAATTCAGCCACTCCACAGTCGTCTGGACTGGGGAATGAATGGAAGTTTCCCTGCTCTCTTGGGCAGGAGAGAGAGGATGAAGCAGAACCAGAGGCCGGTCCAAGAGAGATCCTATCCTGAGCCCACAACCTCCAGAGCTGGAGAGTACTGTGTGTAGGG
>NW_015162522.1:495343-496949 GCF_001447785.1 Gekko japonicus | reverse complement strand
GGGAAAGAGGATTGCGTTTAACCCCTGTTGATTTATGTCTTGTTGGTTCACAGTGTGTGCTTACTCCTACAGTTGTGCCTTATTTATTTAGTGTGTGTGCTCCATAATTGTGTAAATAGTTAAATAAATTCTTTTATTTGGGCTAATAATCTGTGTTGTGCTCTGACCACATAGTCTCACCGGCTCTGCACAATACCAAAGGAAAGGGGTAGCACAGGGAAGCAAGGAAAGGCTAGACCGTTGGATTGCCAACTTTCCAGGGATCCCCCAAAGATTGGTGATTCCATCTCCAAATAGGGAGATTCGGCCAGAGGGGTCTCACTATAAAATGGCAGTGAAAATTCAGTGAGTGGTGGCAGTGCACTTAAGGAGTGAGATATGCCCATGGGATGAGGGTGGGAGGCGATTTCCCAACTCAAAGCTGGCAACCCTAACCCCCAAAGGGTCTGGAGCAATGTTCCCTCTAAGCTATGGAGTCTTGTGAGCAAAAATTCTACTTTGTGAGCTGCTGGCATTAAAGTTGTGAGCAGGTGATTTGGCTGCAGCATAAATGGGTTTGCTCTGGAGCCATCGTTCCTGAGCAAAGACAAAAATGTGTGAACCGGAGGCTCAAAAACCATGAGCTAGCTCACACTAACTCAGCTTAGAGGGAACATTGCTCTGGGGACCCAGAAAGCCACTGAGTCTATGGCCAGATCAAAACCCTGCTAGTAGTGCGGCAAGAGCAGGCCGATTCTACCGTCATTTCCTAATGAGGTACTTTGAAGCTCTCTCTCTCTTATGTTGTATGTGACGGGTCAGCCGTACTAATGCAGGACAGGAGAAGGTGGAAGAAAATTCCCTGGCTTTAGGAGGCAATTTCAGATAGACAAATGTGTGTTTTGTGTCAAGCTGGTATTTATTTGCTTTAGAGCTGCTCTCCGCTCTTGCTGTCGCCGGTCTGTTGTTTCAACTTGTACAAATGTTTCCGGAGTTACTCATCGTCCCAAGCACCTTTTGAGAGAAGGAGCATATAGCACTAACTCAACGTAAAGGTGTGTGATGCTCAGGTATTTATGGCCCAATCCTGCAAAGTCCCCAGACATGAAGTTCTAGAGGAAGGTACGGGAGTGAAACGGCTTCGGTCTCCTGTCCAATGTTCCCTCTAAGCTGTGGAGTCTTCTGAGCAAAAATTCTACTTTGTGAGCGATTGGCATTAAAGTTGTGAGCAAGCGATTCGGCAACTGCATAAGTTAGTTTGCTCTGGAGCCATCCTTCCTGAGCTAAGACAAAAATGTGTGAGCTGGAGGCTAAAAAACTGTGAGCTAGCTCACACTAACTCAGCTTAGAGGGAACACTGAGGAGGGGTGGGACCTCAGACAGGTACAATGCCATATCCACCCTCCGAACCAACCATTCCCTACTTGGGAATTACAGTTGCCAATCTCCAGGTAAGGGGTGGAGATAATTCAGAATTACAACTGATATCCAGGAGGGAGGGGGGAGGAGATTGAAAGCTGAAATCAGGGGCAGATAATGGCAGGTTGATGCTTGGCTGGGAAGGAGGTAGGGTTGCCAACTCCAGGTTGAGAAATTCCTGGAGATTTGAGGGGTTGAGCCTGGAGAC
>NW_015162522.1:495031-495314 GCF_001447785.1 Gekko japonicus | reverse complement strand
TCAGACAGGTACAATGCCATAGACTTCACCCTTCCAACCAGCCATTTCCTCCCGGGGAACCATTGTAGCCAATCTCTAGGTGAGGGGTGGAGATCACTCAGAATTACAACTGATCTCCAGGAGGGAGGGCAGAAGTCAGCTGCAGTCAGAGGGGCAGATAACGGTAGGTTAGCTGGGAAGGAGATGTGGTTGCCAACTCCAGGTTGGGAAATTCCTGGGGATTTGAGGGGTGGAGCCTGGAGAGGGTGAGGCTTGAGGAGGGGTTGGACCTCAGACAGGTACA
>NW_015162522.1:494734-494981 GCF_001447785.1 Gekko japonicus | reverse complement strand
ATGTATTGAAACGATTACATGAATCACCTCATAGGACTCCTATGTTAAGCTTCGAGCCAGACCAGGGCTCCTCGGAGCGAACTTCCTATTGGGCGCTTCATAACAGCGACCAATCAGAACTGTGCCTTTTCCCTGCGAGGGAAAGACTTTCATTGGTCCTTAACTAAGCAATCTCATTGGTTGTTATTTGTAAATAGGCGTGGCTACATTAGCCCGGTTACGTTTAAAAGGAGCATAAGCTCCCACT
>NW_015162522.1:486353-490724 GCF_001447785.1 Gekko japonicus | reverse complement strand
CCCCAGAGCAGGCGGTGAGTACCGAAGGGCCCGGTACTGTCCCCGAGTCAGGGCAGACCCCTGTGTGCGGGGCTGAAACCCCAGTAGAGTTTGTGCCTGAACCAGGCTGTAGTGAACCCCACAGTGACTCACAACCTTGTGTGCCCATAGAGCCTGCACCGCTTCGCAGGTCTCAGCGTACGCGGCAGATGCCGACTTATCTAAAAGACTACGATTGTAATAAAGTATTTTGGAACAGTTGATGTACAACAGCATGACTTGAATGTATGTAAATAATAAAGCAAATGGATGATGACTTAACTTAGGGGGGAGGAATTGTAATGTATTGAAACGATTACATGAATCACCTCATAGGACTCCTATGTTAAGCTTCGAGCCAGACCAGGGCTCCTCGGAGCGAACTTCCTATTGGGCGCTTCATAACAGCGACCAATCAGAACTGTGCCTTTTCCCTGCGAGGGAAAGACTTTCATTGGTCCTTAACTAAGCAATCTCATTGGTTGTTATTTGTAAATAGGCGTAGCTACATTTGTTAAGCTTCGAGCCAGACCAGGCTCCTCTGAGCGAACTTCCTATTGGTCGCTTCGTAACAGCGACCAATCAGAACTGTGCCTTTTCCCTGCGAGGGAAAGACTTTCATTGGTCCTTAACTAAGCAATCTCATTGGTTGTTATTTGTAAATAGGCGTAGCTACATTAGCCCGGTTATGTTTAAAAGGAGCATAAGCTCCCACTGTTTTCTGTTCTGGTTTCTTACTGAGTTTAGTGCTTGTTCGTTACTTCCAATAAAGCTGAATCACTTGCTGAATCACTCTAAGAGTCCTTTGTTAGCGCGATCTAACAGTAACAATTGTTGCCAATCTCCAGGTGAGGGCTGGAGACCACTCAAAGTTACAACTACTCTTCAGGTAGCAGAGATCAGTTCCTCTGGAGAAAATGGTGGACTCTGTATCATCATACCCTGCTGAGGTCACCACAGCAAATTGACACTGAGTCTTCAATGCCTTGGCATACTCCCAGAGCCTCTTTCTAGAGTTCAATGTATTTATTTCCACAACGGGCCTTATTCCTAGTTAAATAAATAAGGGGCATTTTATTAGATCTTCAACACCAATAATCTGCCAAAGAGCCCACTGACAGTTCTTACCTAACCATGAGTTTCCTGAAACTAACATGATTTATACCTCTTGCATACTCTTAGAGGATATTCCTATTAAAATATGTTGATCCCATTCCAAAGAAGCAGCTTTAAGCTCCTCATATCTCATAGAGTGCACAAAATTGTTAGTCCAGGGTCAATTAGTGACCTGCCATTAGCTCGAAGTTCTAACCCCCATCTCTTCTTGCTCGAACTTGAAGTAATAGTTCTATTTATTTTTATATAAGATATTCATAATAAGCAAGTGCTGTTCAGCCCTCAAATAAATCTATAAATTTGTGGAGCTGAAGCATTTTTAAAAAACTGTGGAGAGTGGGGCAGATAATATACAAAGACACTATTCAATGTGTAGGCAGATAGGAATGCTAGTACCAGGCAGTTAGCTCTCTAAAGAATGTTCCTTTGGCAGTGGCTGTTTGACTAAAAATGAGAGGAAAAAATGAATTTTAAAAGTTTCTGGCCTGCAGTTCGAAAGTGATAAGAAAAGTTGGCTGTTCAACATAAGCTGCCAGTTGTGTATTCTGGGTGCTCTTGGTTCCTCCTACAGCCATGGCCCTGACTGATGTTTTTACATAGTACAAAGTAGCTGTTTATTACTATTGACTGTTGAGGCCTGTGCTCTGAAATGCATTCTGTCAATGGAATGTAACTGAACTTGGCATTTTAAAGCTCTGCTGTTGCAGTAGCTTAGTTTTCCTGGGATTTCTATGCGGCAAGACCTGCTGAAGCTTCTGCTTTAAGTTGAAAATGTTACATAGGAAGACTTACCATGTAAAGGTCAGATTTGACTGGGGATCCCGAGGGCTTTTTAATTATCACCAGTAATGTAACATTACCAATCCGTGCCTTTTTGCTACATGTCAAAGCCTGATAATAATGTTTAATATTTTTAATGTACATTCTCTGACAAAATTGTGCTTGTATAAATGCATTGCTTTATCAATCATGAGGAAGGACAGTACATTCTACATAGTATATAGCATAATTTTTCTTTAGGAATGAACAACAACAATGGATCAAAGATCTGTTTAAAATACTCAGTTTAATTATTTTGCGCTGGGGATTTGGTATGAATGAACGTTTACCAGTCATTCTATAATAACAGTAATAAAGAACTAGCATTGTTATTCCCATTTGTGTTTCCAAAATGAAATGAACTCTGGGATTTAATTAATTCAGGTAAGATCTTTTAAGAAATCACAATATCAGTCTATCTTTACATCTTTATTTTTATCATAATTGACAAGAACCACTTTTGACTTATCTCTGGCATTTATCTGACAGTATTTCATGCATCTTTTTTCATCATAGGAGCTCCAGAAAGAAATTGAAACGCACACTGACATCTTCCACAGCCTGGATGAAAATGGACAGAAAATCTTGAGGTCTCTGGAAGGTTCTGATGATGCAACCTTGCTGCAGAGACGCCTGGATAACATGAACTTCAGATGGAGTGAACTTCGGAAAAAATCTCTTAATATTAGGTAGGGCTCAAACGGGTGCTAAAGGGCTCAGGCTGTCAGTAATTGTTTGTGTTGCAGTAATGTAAGAATGAGAACGTATAAAAATAGTTTTAAGTAGTTTTAACCAGCATCCATTTTCCCCCTGAAGTGTACACTTTTAATAATACTGCTAGATATGGATTCCCATTATGTCATAATCAAAATGATGACATATACTATATAGCCAGGATGATAAGGACAACATAACAAAGATGATATCTGAGGATGCTAATTGTGTATTAGTACATATGAATCAAGCCCTGAGCTGGGTAGCCCAAGCTAGCCCACTCTCATTAGATCTTGGAAGCTAAGCAGGGTTAGCTCTACTTAGTATTCGGATGGGAGACTTCCAAGGAATACCAGACAGGCAATGGCAATCCACCTCTAAATTTCTCTTGCCATGAAAACCCTATGGGGTTGCCATAAGTCAGCTGTGATTTGATGGGGAAAAATTAGGAACTGCCGGTACAGTAAGAACTACTTTTGATTCCCCCCCCCCTCTAACTATTTCTGGTCCTGAAGAGGCAAGCCACTATTTAGTAAATTTAAAGTAGGGGGCGCTACGGGGGGGGGGGGGGGACTTCACCAAAACTGCATTTCACTGTGTAGCAAATATAACAATAAAGCATTAATGATTATCTTGAAATATATACTAGAGGCTGTTTCTGTTCTTTGTATCAATTGGAGCAGAGCATCGTAACATGATAGCTGAGTCTTAAACCTATTTATTTGTAAATCTGTAGTACGAGTAGGGTGTGCAAGAACTTGTGGGGACATCACACTTTCGCCTCCCCCACTATTTCCTCCTTCCTTCCCCTGAAAGCCTCCATAGCCTCTACCCCTTTCCTGCTTCCTTCTTGCCTTCCAACCCACTAGCTAACCTACCTTTGTCTGATCTTCATCTCCAGCTTTTCCTGCTTCCTTCCTCATGACAATCTGCGTCACCCAGAAAAACTCTGGCCAAATTGTGTGGTGCAGGCTGAGCCAAGCATATATGAGTGGTGGGAAATCTGCAAGGACTTGTGTGTGGGGGTCCTGTATCCCCTCAGCATGCTATTTCCTTTTCTCTCTTCTGGCAACCCCCACATCCTCACCTTTCCCTGCTTCTTCTTTCCCTCTTCCCACCAAGCAGCCTGCCTTTTATCTGCCCCCAGTCTTCAGCTATTATCTATTTACTTCATTTATATCCCATCTTTCTCCACAATGGGAACCCAAAGCAACTTACATCATTCTCCTCCATTTTATCCTCACAACAATCCTGTGAGATAGGTTAGCTGAGAGTGTGTGAGTGGCCCGAAATCACTCAGCAGAGGGGGGTTTGAACCTAGGTCTCCCAAATCCTAGTCTGAAATTCTAATAACTACAATAACCACTAGCTGTCCATGGGGTAGCTTCTGTTGAACAGTAACAAGCAGCCAAGTATGGATGAGTCATGCAAGTTGCGCTGTAGCAAGTTGCCTGGTGGTAACTGGCTTCCACTGGCCCTAATGAGTCCTTCCTCAAAGGCCAAAAGAGGCCTGGAAAAAGCCCCTCCCCTTCCTCTGAAGACTGGCAGTAGTGTTGTGGCTCTCTAGCAACAGCCACTGAGGGCATTTGTTTCTTAAAGCTACAAGGTATTGCTTCTATTAAAAGAGTCTTTGGAATAGAAAGCTTCAAAGGGCTTAATCGTTCTTTCTGCAATAATCATCCAAGAGGCTTATCACAGACTGTC
>NW_015162522.1:432264-486289 GCF_001447785.1 Gekko japonicus | reverse complement strand
GAGTTGAGGGGGTGGCTAGTGGCATAAGCCTTTCAAAGCAATATATGAAATGTTTGCTTTTTTGCAGTCAGAGTGCTGAGGGATATCAGTGCATAAATGATAGAAGCACTCTTCATAATATTAATAATTAAAAGTTAATGCAATATGTGAAGGTGAAAAATGTTTGTGGCTGAAGAAAACAGAAAATTATTTTTCTATAGGCAAGCGAAAGAAAGGATTATAGCTTTTGCAGTCTTTTCTCCAAAAGTCTTGTTACCAATGAACTAAGCAAATAAAAAGGCATGAGAAAAGAAACATGGCACATTAGCCAAAATAAAGGAGCTTTTCTCCAGTTCACTTGCTATAGTTTAGATACTGATGGCATTAATCAAGTAAAAATAGTAATCCTGGTTTATCATAGTTGCTTCACATTCTTCAGTTAAATGTAAAAGATGGCCTCTTGCTCAGTAGAAGCAGTAAGTTATAATGAAGGGTTTAGTATAGCCAAAACATGTAGGTGGGAAACAGACGGAAAGCTTTAATCTTTGTTTGATTTTAATGGGCAATCCTGGCCCATTAAAATCAAAAAAATTTTTACCAATGAGTTCAAAGTAAGTAGGATAGCATCCTTTTTTTATTGGTGTCCACTTTAGAAGCAGTATTATTTTCTGTTGTCTTTAGCCCCACATGATTGTTCAAACTCACTGCATAAGAACACTGCCCCTTTGATATGCTGACCCTATGTGTGTAAGTCTCTATGTAAATATTAACCCCAGTGAAAGAATGGTAGGGGAGACTGAAACCAATGATATGACAAGGGGATAGGACAGCATGGTATCATCCTGATCATCCTTGTGTGCTTGACTATTTGCATAGAGATTTTATATTATTCCACATTTCTTGGATACTATAAATATAATATGTTTTCCAGGTCTCATCTAGAAGCCAGTTCTGACCAGTGGAGACGGCTACACCTTTCCCTCCAGGAACTTCTAGCGTGGCTGCAGTTGAAAGAAGATGAATTAAAACAACAGGCACCTATTGGTGGAGATCTTCCCACAGTACAAAAGCAGAATGATACACACAGGGTATGATATTTCAAAATCAGTTTTAAAGTGCTAGATAGGGATGGGCACAAACTGGGAAACTGGAGGTTGGTCCTGGTTTGTGGTTCGTGGGGTCCCACAAACCATGAACCACAAACTTTCACAAACCTTCCTGATTACTGAACCGATTCATTTTGTAAGGTTCATGATGTGGTAAAGTGGCTCTCCATGGGCTAGAGATGCCAAACTCACAGTGAGTCTCCAGCTGACTCTCCTCTACCTGTCCTCCAGGTTTGGTGAGCATTAGATTGGGGGGGGGGGGATTACAGCCTCCTGAAGCAGCTTCCCCCAGGAAAGTGCTCTCTGCAGAAATCACAACCAGGAGTGTGCTGAATGGTCCCCCTGCAAGCTAGAGGCATCAAACTCCCTAGGAGGTTCCTCTACCTGCCCTCCAAATTGTGTGCAGATTGGCTTGGGGGGCTGAGTAGCAGCCTCACAAAATAGGTGCCCCCAGGAAAGTGATCTCTGGGGAAATCACAGCAGCCACAATGTCAGAAGTGTGCCAATTCAAACAGTCCCTCTGCAAACTAGAGGCATCAAAATTGCAGTGGACTTCCTTGGAATACCCCTCTACAAAAGGGGGGAAGTCTAGTGCAGGAGGGGTGTGACAAGTTGGAAAACCAAGTTGATGGGCAGGTACAGCAAGGGCAGCTGATGATGCCTAGCCTGGTGGGAGGGTGCCTAGAGGGGCAGAAGATGAGGATTTTAGGGTCCCAAGTACAAAGGGGAGACGTCTAGCATGGAAGGGGAGTGGCAAGTTGGAAAACCAAGTCAATGGGCAGGTACAGCAAGGGCAGCTGGTGATGCCAAGCCCAGAGGACAGGTGCCCAGAGGCAAAGAAGTCGAGGATCTTAGGGTCCAAAGTGCAGAAGGGGGGAGGTTTAGCACAGGAGGTGGGTAACAAGTTGGAAAACCAAGTCAATGGGCAGGTACAGCAAGGGATGCCAAGTCCATCCCCCCCTGTTGCTTTGACATCTAATTGATCGGTGCCAGCATGTCTGGCTTATGAACCGCCAACACAAACCGAACATGGGCGGTTCATGGGCGACATGATCTCATAAACTGAGGCCTCACAAAACATGAACCGGCCATGTTCATGATGAAATTAGGATAATGGCGAGGTTCGTGCCCATCCCTAGTGCTAGATTGTTCTCTTTGTTAGATTTCGAACATGAATCACATTCTTTCTCACACTGAGTCATAAAATCAATGTTAGCAATAATTAAAAATAACATGATCAGGGACATTTGACTGATTTGTGTGTAGGATAAGTTGATTGTTGATAAGTTGATAAGTAGTGGTTGAAGCAATAGTGATCTGTGGGGGAGGTGTCCCAGATACTGCAGTTCCAAATTGGGGTGCACTCTCAGGAATGTATGTTCCCTCTTCCCTCCTTGATCTCTCAACTATGAATTTTCCTTTCCCTTACCTAACCATGGTTTATTCTTATACTGCAATTACATTAAGTTGCTTCAATCTCAACTGGTTTGCAAACAAACTTCAAACCCTGGTTTCACATTCTGGTTGCTATGGGAAATCTGCACCCTGTGCACTCAATATAACCATGTACAAAGAATCTTCAAGTATTTGAAGGGCTGTCATTATAGAGGATAGACTGCAGTTGTTTTCTGTTGCCCCAGAAGGTTGGACCAGGACCAGCATGTTGAAATTAAAACAAGAGTTTTTGGCTAAACATAACGAAGAACTTCCTGACAGTTAGAGGGTTTCCTCAGTGGAACAGGCTTCCTCAGGAGGTTTTTAAGCAGCGGTTGGATGGCCATCTGACAGTAATGCAGATTCTATGACTCACTGTGAATTTAGGCAGATGATGAGAGGGAGGGCAGGAAGGGATGAGCCAGTGCTTGGCTCTTGTGACCCTTTCTTATATGCCCAGGGTAATGCCAGTTGCCACTTTGGGGTCAGGAAGGAATTTTCCTCCAGGCCAGATTGGCCCAGGGATCCTGGAGGTTTTTTGCCTCCCTCTGGGCACAGAGCAGGGGGTCACTGGGTGAGTGGAGGGGACGTAGCTGTGGATTTCATGCATTTGTGCAGGGGGTTGATCTAGATGATGCTTAGGGTCCTTTCCGTAAGAACATGAGAAGAGCCCTGCTGGATCAGACCAATGGTCCATCTCATCCAGCATCCTGTCTCACACTGTGGCTAACCAGTTCCTCTAGATTGCCTACAACAGGGCATAGATGCTGAGATCTGCCTCCTGGCTCTGGGATTCAGAGGATTAGTGCCTCTGAATGTGGAGGTTCCCCTCAGTCACCATGGCTAGTAGCCATTGATAGACGTATCCTCCATGAATCTATCTAATCCCCTTGTAAAGCTGTTTATGCCTGTGGCCATCACTACATCCTCTGGCAGCGAATTCCACATTTTATCACTTTTGTGTAAAGTAGTATCTTCTTTTGTCCATCCTGAACCTACTTCCCATCAGCTTCATTGGATAACCTCGAGTTCTAGCATTTTGGGAGAGGGAGAAGAATTTATGTTTGTCAACTCTCTCCATCCCATGCATAATTTTATAAACATCTGTCATGTCCCCCCTTAGTCACCTCTTTTCTAAACTGAAAGTCCCAGACTCTTCAGGTTTTCATCATAGGGAAGGTGCTCCAGCTCCCTAACCATCTTGGTTGCCCTCCTCTGCACATTTTCCAGCTCTGCAATGTCCTTTTTGGGATATGGGGACCAGGATTGTACACAGTATTACAAAAGAGGCCACACCATAGATCTATACAGGGACATTACAATATTATTTTGGAATATCGGGGTAATTTTCCATTGATCTGAATGCTGAACATTATAGCATTGTGGTCATTGTTACCAACTGGTGTAACAACCTCTACATCTCTTACAAGGTCTTGAGACCTGCTCAGAACCAAGTCCAAGATCCTCACCCCTCTGGTTGGCTCTGTGACCAACTGTTCCAGTGCACAGTCATTTCCAGTTCTATGTTTCTATGAATACATGAAGGAGTCTGTGTGGAGCTTCCATCAAGCAATGGAAAATCCCTGCCCCCAACTGCTGGCTGTTGTGGGAATGTGGGAAGGATGCTGCCCGAGGGAGGGGGAACTAACCTTTAAAGAGTCTCAACTTTGGCAATTGTTCAGCAGTAGCACATAGTGGCTGGCTGGTAGGCAGAGGCAGAAAAAGATTGTGAGGGTGACTGAAATGGTTCCTGATCTCCCATCAGAAGAAAAGTCTATGTGATATGCTAGATCCAGGGAGACAGTGTGCTCAACTTGCCATACTCCCAGGAAGAGGGCCAGGGAGAGGAACAATAATGAAATTCCAGGCTGTACTCTCCAGGTAACACAGAAGAAGATGCAGTAGAACAAATTTAGAGTCCATTGGCACTTTTAAGACCAACAAAGGTTTATTTAAGGTCTGAGCTGAAAAGGGTGTCTGCCAGCCCTCACTTGAGCAGAGGCCTGGATGGAGGGATGAGCTACAATATCACCCCTCCTCACAATCACACTCCCACTTATTGATATACAGCAGTAGCCTGTGTCCCCATGGAAAAATGCATTCCCAACCCTGAAGCTGGAGTATAAATTCATATAGTTTATATACATGTAGGTTCTATGTTACCAAGAAGATATTTATGTGCCTAAACATTAATAATGTGTGTCATTAATACAAAGCTTCCTCTTTTGATATTCATTTGGCATTTGTCTGATTTCCTAACTGAAGAGATTTAAAGTCACCCAAGAGAGTTTCATAATATGCAAGTAAATGTCTGAGATGAGCTAATCAATGTATGCATTATTTAAAATGGTGGGCAGACCCCCATTATAGCCTAGGTGTTTGTGACAAATATAAGGATTTAAATAAAGTAGTTTACTTGTTCATTTGTCAGGTCATATATTATGCATGATTGATTTCCTCTGCAGTCACCACAAAGTGTGGGGAGAAGTTCAGGAATTCAATAAAATTAGAGTGAAATCATTGGTTGTAAATAAGGCATACATTTAGGCTAATTCTGTTATCAATGATCGTTCACTTTCTTTTGGCATGAGTTTGTCAGGGCTCTAGTATTATAAATCCTGGTAATCTTTTTCAGCCATTCATTCAGGGCATCAATATCAGCCACTACAGTTGAATTAATATAAAGTTCTGAAAAAGATCCTATACAAAAGCAATACAGCAAGGATTTCCTGTCCAGAATGGCACTGAGGAACTTGCAGCACTGAATATATAGTCTTTTGCTGTTATAGCTCTTAAATTTCCAGATGGGGATGAAATATTAGGATTAAATAATAGGTTTAATAATTTTAGGAATAAAATTGTATGCCTCTGCCCAGGAAAGAGATGAGTATTGTCCCTGACAACACTATAGTGGATCTTGCAACTGAACTCTACATGTTTGTTCTCACCCATAACTCCCTGGGGTTTGGTGAGAACTTATACCACCAAATCAATGACACAGCCATGGGTACCCACATGGCTCCACAGTATGCCAACATTTTCATTGTGGATCTAGAACTCCTACCCATTGGCACCTCTCCTTTATTTGAGATTCATTGATGGCCTTTTTATTGTCTGGACCCATGGCAAAGAAGCCCTCAAAAGATTTCACCAAGTCTTCCTCAACTTCCACCCCACTATCAATCTGACTATGAATTACTTTACACAAGAAATAAACTTCCTGGACACTACAGTACAGATACACAAGGAACACATAAGTACCACATCATACTGGAAACCAACACATCAGCAAACATATCTATATGCCTCCAGCTACCATCCCAGCCACATCTAACAATCCATTGTGTATAGCCAAGCCCTACACTATAGTAACATCTGCTCCAACCCCTCAGACAGAAATACGCACTTGAAGGATCTACAGCAGACATTTTTGCAGCTATAAAATCCTCCTAATATGGTGAGAAAGATGATTGGAAAGGCCAGAATGACACCAAGGAACACCTTGCTACAAGACAAGCCCAAAGAAAATTACAACAGAATACCACTGGTGGTCACCTACAGCTCACAACTCAAGCCAGTTCCATGCATTATTAATGACCTACAACTCATGCTAGGTAGTGACACTTCCCTCACACAGAGACTGGGGGGGCCGACCTTTTCTTAACTACAGATAGCCTGCTAACCTAAAACAACTTTTGACCCGTAATGGTAAACTACTTAACAGTAAAATGGACTCTGGTAACAAGGCCTGCAACAAACCAAGATGCCAGCTTTGCTCTTTTATAGATCCTAGCAACATCAGTGGTCCCAGCAACATCAGCCATACCATCTCAGGTTCATACTCTGGCTCATCCTCTAATGTGATTTACACCACCATGTATCAGCAGTGCCCTTCCACGCTCTACATTGGACAAACAGGCCATTCCCTTCAACAAAGAATTAATGGACATAAGTCTGACAGCAGAAACCACAACATTCAAAAACGAGTGAGGGAAAATTATAACCTTCCAGGACATTCAGTTGCAGTTAGAAATTTCAAATGGAAGAATTTCAAAGAGAAATTAGAAAGAGAGACTGCTGAATTGCAAATGATAATGAAGCTCAATACAATGAATCCACCTGGGCTTAATTGAGACCTAGATTTTCAGTCTCATTATCAATGCTGATTTCTCCATTCCTAAGACCCCTCTGCATGTCACAGCTAATCCAATCACACCTGCTATTGTCACCTGCATCTAGCATTCACTCTGCTGTTTTAACAAACCCACATTGGAACAGAAATTTTCCTTTACATTGCATGCTACTTTCACTTTTTTTTTACTGTCGGATTTTATGGATGCCTCCACACTGCGTGCTGGTTTAATTCCCTTTGATCTCTTGGTTTTATGGTACCATCTGCATAGATTTATGGCTGTTTTATGGCTATTCGGGGGTGACTCTGCAGTCAGTACAGCATTGGCCCGGGGTATTTGAATGTGGTTTTGAGCCTCATCTTTTTCTGTTCCAGTGTGGGTTTGGTAAAACAATGGAGTGAATGCTAGATGCAGAATGGGCCACTGTGATTCAGCATCTGAAATCACTTCGCTTTCCAAAATATGGAACATTCTAGTCACATTCTAGTTGTATCTGAAGAAGTGACTAGTGACTCACAAAAGCTCATACCCTGCCACAGATTTTGTTAGTCTTTAAGTAAGGTGCTACTGGACTCTTGCTCTTTTCTACTGCTACAGACAGATTAACATGACTACCCATCTTTTAATACTGTGATGGTAGGAGGATTTTTTTTTTTTAGCATAAAGAATTTGCACACACACAATTGCTTTTGCATTGGATTTTGTAAGACTCAGCCTCTCTGGCTGTCCCCTCATAATTGTCATATTCCAGTTTGCAGAGTGACATAAAAGTATGGAGAAAGAAGGTGTCTCTTGCTTTACAGTATGGGAATAATGTTTTGATTTTTTTGTGTGTGCATTACACACAGCATAAATTACTAATTTCTAGCATTTGGTTTGCCTTCCTCAGTATCTTTCTTAGCCATTGTGCTTGCAGGATGTATAGTAAATATAAAGGGACAGTAACATCTTTGACAAACAATTGCATACTTGCTTCTTTACAGTGCTAGCATACTGTTCACTACTGTTTGTATCCTAGTCATCAGATTAAGAGAGACAGTATCATAAATTTTGCTGAAAGGGTAAAATAGGAAAGACACGGAAAAAGGGTGACTCTCAACCCTAAACACAAAATTTAGAAGAAATTTAGCTACAAGTATTATAGGTCCCACTGATGGCTACATCAGGTAGAGCTCCATAATCATGCAATATTCCATTGTATCTCATAACCAAGAGTAAAGAATCCCTGTCCTAGTTACCTACTACAGAATGTGCAGAATCTGTGTTCTTATACTAACATGTTGAGCCTTACAATTTACTTTGAGGAAATTAAGAGAATCTATGAATGCATGGAGAATTTGAGTATGCTTCCATTACTGATAAAAGTATGCATCTTTAGCTGTGTTTAATATCCTATAGTTCACTTTCCAGTTAACCTTGTTTGGGCAAGGCTAATAAATCTTGCCACCTACTGAAAGCTGTTAATATGGCCAGACTAGAACACTACGTTTTGTTACTAAAGTGCTAGCAAAAACAAAGTTATAGTTGTGGATCACTGCAGATTTCCATTCTAGGAAATCTTTTGCCTCTTTGGCAGCTTTAGCTGTGCTATTCAGTGTTATTCAGTGCAATTCTAGTTAAACCTTGTCCTTTCTAGCTAGATCTAAAAGCTCTACACAATCCAATACTGTTCACAGAAGAAAGTATAGTTGAACAGTAAACAGCTTTGTCAGAGTACCTTTCTATTTGCAGCATAGCACATTGACCTCAAATATATATGACATTCTTATTCCTTTCTTTTATTATTACATTTACACATGGTTCATCAAAAGCTCGAGGTGTGGCAATCTTAATATCAAGTAACACTAAATTTACCTATATGAAATCACTTAAAGATCCAATGGGTAGGTTTTTATTTGTTACTGGATGTATTAATGATGTTGTTCTGACCTTAATTGTAATATATGCGCCAAACAATAATCAAATTTTATTTCTTAGGTCTGTTCTGCATGAGTTAGACTCCTTCCAGGAAGGAGAACTTATTATTGGTGGGGATCTAAATTTTATTGTAAATTCTGCTTTAGACAGATCTTATGATAGTAGAAAACCGAATAAAAAAAGGAAGGCAATTTCTAAACCATCCCCATTAGCAGATTTATTGGAACAGTATAACCTTATAGATGTGTGGAGGCAGCTTCATAGAGGGGAAAGGGACTATACATACTTTTCACAAGTTCATAAGATTTACACACGTATAGATTATATTTTAATATCCCCAGCGTTGTTAGCTAAAGTGCAATCTTCAACCATTGGTACTTTACAATGGTCAGATCATAATTGGGTAGAATGCACATTTGAGTTAAATGCAGATAAAAAACAGATAACATGGGTCTTGCAGAAATATTTATTAGAAAATCAAGAATGTGCTATAGAGATGGAAACAGCTATTAAAACGTATTTTGAGGAAAATATAACAGATGATGTTAGTCCATCTATCATATGGGATGCTTTTAAGCCGGTCCTCCGAGGGCAATTGGTAGCCAAAGCTGCATATTTAAAAAAGGAAAGGGAGAAAAAAAGAACGCAATTAGTAACAGAAATCACTAATTTAGAAACACTTCATAAACGTACAGGAAATAAAAAAATTTATAAGAAGTTAATATCCTTGAGAAGAGAACTTGAAATTGTGGATAGTACACAAATACAGAGGAATTTATTATATCTAAAGCAAAAATCTTGGCAAAATACGTCAAGAGCAGTAAAATATTTAACAAGGAGAGTTAAACAAAGGAAAGAGACAAATAGAATTATGATTTCCAATCAAGTTTACATACACATCAATTACAAATTTACAAAGACATCACTCTCAATAATACTAAAATATACAGTTCCAACTATAGCAGATCACCACATAGGTCATATATATCTTATATATCATTTGGTGCATTAGTAATTATTTCACCATAAATGTAATGAATCTATAATATCAGGGATTTCTTTCTGTTGCATCAAATACTGTAATATAGGAGACCACGTCACAGAAAAATTAGATCGTGTTCTTTGAGAGCAGGAATCATTAACACTCTTTGTAATTTTTGCCATTACATACATATTCCATAGCTTAGCATGCCAGTTCTGTTTATTTGGTCTCTGTTTACTTTTCCACTTTAGAGCAACAGCATTTTTTGCCGCTGCTAAAAGAATAGCAATTTGCTGTATTGTACTCTCTACTGGTATATCTATACTCCATTGATGTAAAAGAAGATGTTCTACAGTATTTTGCAGTTTTATACCCGATATTTGCTCTATGGTTAAGATTATCTCTTCCCAAAAGGGTATCAAAATAGGACACTCCAGCCAGCAATGTGTATATGTTCCCAGACTACCACATTGTTTCCAACACAATGATCTTGCCGTTGGCACCATATGGGCCAGCTTCTGTGGAGTCAAATACCAAAAAGTAAGTATTTTAAACATCTGAAGTTTTATGTCAACAATATTGGTACTAAATGGAAAGTTCAACCATAACTTTTTCCAGTGATCATCATCCAAAGTTTGTGTGCATAAAGTTTGCCATTTAAGTTGATATGATAATGGTTTATCAACATCCTTTGACATTAAGATAATATATAACTTAGAAATTAAATGTTTCTTTGAGCTCCAAGCATATTTATAAACTTGTTCGAATTCAGATAGCGGTTGCGACATGATTGTATTTATTTTTATTTGAGAACATACATGTTGTATTTGTAAATATTGATACCATGGGATAGTCAACCCCAATTTTCTTTCCATTGTTGTTTTCTCTATTAATATCTTATTGGATGTTATATCTTCCAGAATATTGAATCCAGCTTTTCTCCAAGCTTCTTGAGGTATCATAATGCTTGGAGGCAATATCCTTTCTTGGTTAAATAGGGCTTGGTATCTTGATATTTTAGGCACCAACTGTTTTCTTTTAGTATCCCATGTATTTAAAAAAACTTTAAAGATAAAACTTTTTTCTATTTTTTTAGATCTTTCCTTAGAGGTTTTATCTTTAAAGTTTTTTTAAATACATGGGATACTAAAAGAAAACAGTTGGTGCCTAAAATATCAAGATACCAAGCCCTATTTAACCAAGAAAGGATATTGCCTCCAAGCATTATGATACCTCAAGAAGCTTGGAGAAAAGCTGGATTCAATATTCTGGAAGATATAACATCCAATAAGATATTAATAGAGAAAACAACAATGGAAAGAAAATTGGGGTTGACTATCCCATGGTATCAATATTTACAAATACAACATGTATGTTCTCAAATAAAAATAAATACAATCATGTCGCAACCGCTATCTGAATTCGAACAAGTTTATAAATATGCTTGGAGCTCAAAGAAACATTTAATTTCTAAGTTATATATTATCTTAATGTCAAAGGATGTTGATAAACCATTATCATATCAACTTAAATGGCAAACTTTATGCACACAAACTTTGGATGATGATCACTGGAAAAAGTTATGGTTGAACTTTCCATTTAGTACCAATATTGTTGACATAAAACTTCAGATGTTTAAAATACTTACTTTTTGGTATTTGACTCCACAGAAGCTGGCCCATATGGTGCCAACGGCAAGATCATTGTGTTGGAAACAATGTGGTAGTCTGGGAACATATACACATTGCTGGCTGGAGTGTCCTATTTTGATACCCTTTTGGGAAGAGATAATCTTAACCATAGAGCAAATATCGGGTATAAAACTGCAAAATACTGTAGAACATCTTCTTTTACATCAATGGAGTATAGATATACCAGTAGAGAGTACAATACAGCAAATTGCTATTCTTTTAGCAGCGGCAAAAAATGCTGTTGCTCTAAAGTGGAAAAGTAAACAGAGACCAAATAAACAGAACTGGCATGCTAAGCTATGGAATATGTATGTAATGGCAAAAATTACAAAGAGTGTTAATGATTCCTGCTCTCAAAGAACACGATCTAATTTTTCTGTGACGTGGTCTCCTATATTACAGTATTTGATGCAACAGAAAGAAATCCCTGATATTATAGATTCATTACATTTATGGTGAAATAATTACTAATGCACCAAATGATATATAAGATATATATGACCTATGTGGTGATCTGCTATAGTTGGAACTGTATATTTTAGTATTATTGAGAGTGATGTATTTGTAAATTTGTAATTGATGTGTATGTAAACTTGATGGGAAATCCAATAAAAAAAAAATTATTATTTACATTTACAATATGCAATATAAAACCATCCTACTTTATGGGAATTCTAAACTGATTTCACCATTTTTAAACTGTCATTAACCTGTTGTTGCATTATAAAATAAGTTCAAATTTGAACTGGAAATATTGTACAAAATGATAACAATAGCAAAAGTATCATGTCAGTTTTCCTTTATGTTATTTCATTCCATAGGCTTTTAGGAGGGAACTAAAAACTAAAGAGCCTGTTATCCTGAGTGCACTGGAGACAGTACGAATATTCCTAGCAGAACAGCCTTTGGAGGGCCTGGAAAAGCTCTACCAGGAACCTAGAGGTAATTGGATATTATGTTGTAATAATATATCAGTAGAAGAATAAGCAGTTACTAAAAGATCTATACATACTTATTTCAGATTCAGAGTATCACCTGTGTATCTGCAAACTAAATCATCCTTTTTCATGAGTTGCACTAGAGATTAGCTGAGAGACCATATGCAAGATACTGTCTGATCCTTTTGTAAATTGTGTGTTTGCATATTTATAAACATAGCCTGAAAAGGGATAAAACAAGTGTATTCAATTACAGGTTTATTGCTTATAGTCAAAGGGCATTGCAATCTTAACACAAGAAATAACAGAAATGAAAAGACAAAATACAAAGACCATACATAAGAACCAAGAAGACTCCAAAGCTTTAAAAAAAATGGCATCATGATTAAATATCCAGTTTCTAGTTTAATGCCAGCCTGGGAGAAAGACATATTGAAATAGAATAGCACCAAAGAATCCTGTTAGAACTTGAAGCCCAAGTCTCTGCAAGTTTCCTATATTTTTGGATTATTAGTTATCAATGTACTATCCCAGAAAAAAAAAACTATACTAAAGTGACTTGGTATTTTTCAAGCTTAAGACCACTTTATACTTTGCCCTTGTAGTGTCAGTGATGCTTCCATGTGGCCCACTTCAGTGCCATTTCAGTACTGAATTAAATAAGATCACAAAGGCTGCTTGAAAACAGCAGTTGTGTGATTAGGGTTGAATAAAGTTTCCATATGTGGTATCTGAACATATTTAGACAGTGAGTATTAAATAATGCTGTGGTTCTGAAATTTTGGCTCTTGCCAAATGCATCTGATAATTTTTAACTGTTCTTTTCATTTATATTCAGTTAGCTTTTGCATAGTCTAATAAATCGTTTCATGTTTAGAGCTGCCTCCAGAGGAAAAGGCCCAGAATGTCAGTCGACTCCTGAGAAAGCAGGCAGATGAGGTAAAAACAGAATGGGATAAGCTGAATCAACAATCTTCTGACTGGCAAAAGACGATAGATGAAGCCCTTGAAAGACTGCAGGAGCTTCAAGAAGCAATGGATGACCTAGACCTGAAGCTGCGCCAGGCTGAAGCTATCAAGGGGTCTTGGCAGCCGGTTGGGGATTTGCTGATTGACTCTCTCCAAGATCACCTAGAAAAGCTGAAGGTAAAAACTATGCTTTCATTCATCAGCAGTGATAAAAGTAAGATATGGTTCTTTCCCGCTATTACACAGTTTCCCTCCAAGCTAAGTGAGAATAGGTTTCATGTTATGTTGTACTAATTGTTATACCAAAATTAAGTTCAAGTGAAAGGTAAATAGAAATGCTATCAGTAAGACATTGTCATCTTCTACAGTATGTTCCATTTGTTCTTAATGTGATTGAATAATCCTTTTTCATATAAGACCATATTCAAAATGGTGATTATTAGTTCCTCAGCGTTGCTTCATATATTATACGCTGCATTGGAAGCTGCCAAAAGATGCTTATACCATTAGTAAATCTGCTAAGTGTTGGTGGCAGGGGGGATGCCTCTAGTTTCTACTAAATAAGTGGTCATTTTATTCTACAAAAAGGTATAAAAATTGTAACTGATGTTTGGGTTCAAATCCAAATTGCACTGAGTTTATATTAGTCACATTTGAAGTATGAACATGTTCATATCTGTTTACAGTCTTGGTTATATTTCAGAGGCTTACACATTTTTGTTGCCCTGGGATAGGCTTAGTTCTCTGGGAAAGCACATTTCCCAGGCTGAGTGGAGACTTTAGCCAATAACCAATTACAGTACTTCATAGCAGAATCAGCTAATGTAGCAAGCTATGTTGATTTTCCATGGTAGTATGCCTGTTTCTTTGATAATGTTACAATTCCTCACATTCTTTTCCACATTATGTACATTAGAATCTATAGATACTCCTAATTAAAATGGGTAGCCATGTTAGTCTGTCTGTAGCAGTAGAAAAGAGCAAGAGTCTAGTAACACCTTAAAGACTAACTCTTGCTCTTTCCTTATTAGGGTACTTTCTGTATTGCAGATTGTTCTTGGTAGTAAACTATTTTTGCTAGAATATTAAAAAAAATGGAAGAATGACTTGTAGTGCTGTCAACTGCTACCATTTCCATCATGCATACCATACAATATAGTCCAGTTATCTTAATAGGAGAGTAGTATAGCCAAATTATAAAATTTACTGCACAATTCAAGAATGAAATTGATTATTTGTCAGACCCCTGGAGAAATTAGCTCTCAACAACAGTCATTCAAAGGAATAAAAGGTTTATTGAGACATTGATAGGATCCAGGCTCTTAACGTTTATGTGTTAGAACTAGGGGGAAATGCATGAAGCCAGCTACTATACCTAAATCAAGCAGGACCCTAATGGTCCAGGGCCAATCACACCTAAGCTAGAGGCCCACTGAAATAACAACCCATAGTTCCCAGGGGAAAGATGATACCGTCTTGACTGGGGCTCAAGGTTATATGCCTGAGTCGAGAAAGATAACTACAAGCAACGGCAAAGCAGCCAGAAATGAAAGTTCTTCTCACCCTCTACATCCCCATGACAACCAAGCCCAATAAAAACGGCAAAGTTGATATTATTTGAGAGACCTGTGAAACAGATTATTTGTGAGACCCATGAATAATGTATGATGATCTACTGTTTTACTGAGATCTACTTTTACTGAGATCATGTTTTAGTTAGCAATCTTTTAACATTCATGAAGGAAAAATATTGCATATATGATTTAAATTATTTTGGAAGTATATTGAGTACAGAAGATCAGCTTACAATGCACATATTTATTTATTTATTTCATATTATTATTATTATTACTATTAGCCCTTGGTCCCCTGCGCAGCAGACATGGGATGGGTTACAACATAAGAACATAAGAGAAGCCAATGTTGGATCAGGCCAAAGGCCCATCCAATCCAACACTCTGTGTCACACAGTGGCCAGAAATACCAGGTGCCATCAGGAGGTCCACCAGTGGGGCCAGGACACTAGAAGCCCTCCACCGTTGCTCCCCCCCAGCACCAAGAATACAGAGCATCACTTGCCCCAGAGTCCCTATCTATACCTTGTGGCTAATAGCCACCGATGGACCTCTGCTCCATATGCTTATCTAATTCCATCTTGAAACCGTCCATGCTTGTAGCCGCCACCACCTCCTGTGGCAGTTAATTCCATGTGTTAATCACTTTTTGGGTGAAGAAGTACTTCCTTTTATCTGTTCTTGTGAGCAAAAATTCTACTTTGTGAGCTATTGGCATTAAAGTTGTGAGCGGGCAATTTGGCTACTGCATAAATTAGTTTGCTCTGGAGTGATACTTCCTGAGCTCAGGAAAAATGTGTGAGCTGGAGGCTAAGAAACTGTGAGCTAGCTCACATTAACTCAGCTTAGAGGGATCACTGGCCACAGTCCTGGCTTGCCACCTGTCTGGGGCTTGTCAGGCTGCTGGCCCCTTCTTGTCACCTTGGTTTCCTTGTCTGCAAGGGCCTTGTTGGGAAGCCAGTTCTCTCGCTGCTGCCTCAACTTGTCCACTCACACTACATACAGAATTTGAAAATGTCACCGAGGCATGATGCTAAAGTGTGGTCTAAGGAATGTTCCCCAGCAATGCAAGAATTGGCTACTTGTTTCAGGCCTTCTGACTGGTCATGATAGTTCTTTCTGTGCACACACAGTCTACTGCTGGCCCACACTTTAATGCTAGTATGCTTTTTAAAAAAGGGCCAGCTCACCTGCTAGGTGAACTAGGCATTCGCCTAGAGTGCGGGCCGGCCCTTAGGGCACCAGACTGGACCCGCCCCCCCCTCCGCACCCTCCTCACCGCTGTTGGGACTGCCACCACACTGGTGTTGAACTGTCAGTCCAGGCAGAGTTTGCATTATGTTGCACGGTACTCTGTGTTCCACAGCCACGCTGACAACACCAAGGGCAGCAGCGGCTGCAATGCAAATGGACTCCGAAACCCTCCGCACGGGGATACCCACCACCATGGTCCTCCTGTGGAAAGCCACAGCCAGGTGCCTGAGGGGTGGCCGTGGTGCATTCCCCAATGACATCTGCCGCAGCCAATCAGCCGCCGTCTGCGCCTCCGGCTCCCGTGGCTATCAAAAAAGGGCGAGAGGAAGCGAGCGGGCAAGAGTAGTGTGTGTGAGCAGGTGAGAGACTCAGTGAAAGCAAAAGACCTGAGTTTCCCTCCTCGACAGGCGCCCGCTTGGACCAATCGTAGGGTGGGTAGGGCGGGCTCAATGCGGCCATGGGTTAATGAGCACCAGGAACAGCGTGACAGTGAGGTGGCTCCGCCAGAAGCGCCAGAGGGTCTGAGGGAGCGGGCAGAGGGCAGCGGCTCCCCCCTCCGCACCCTCCCCCGCCACTGCCCATGATCTCCGCTGCGAGTCAAGGCTCCTTCCTGCTCCAGGCCTCCTCACCGCCGCCCATGATCTCCACTGCAGGCCCCACTCGGCTCATAGCCTGGCCTGCAGGGGCAATGGCCCCAGGGTGGCAGTAAGCATGCTCGCCCTTGCCCCTGGCTGACCTGAGCCCTTTCTCGGAGGAAGCTGCCTGGCTGGGCCCGACCCGGGCAGGGGCGAAGCTAGCTTGTGGGGGGGGGGGCAGCATGTTTCTCCAGGCCCCACCAGGAGGTTGGCATCACCTGGGGTGTGTGGGCGCCCAAAGCTGGCCTCGCCTAGGGTGCAGAAACATCTTGGGCCAGCCCTGCCTACACCCCAAGACAAAATGATGAAGTGGGCTGAGCACTGCAAAATGGCATAGGCATTCAGAGTGGTGAAAAACCAAAATCAAGCTATTTCAGAAAAAAAATTGCTATATGCACCCCATTAAGTCAGAAGGCTAAATAGGATGGCGACTCAAAGGGTTGCTTTTGAAATCTTACAACTTAGACAGCTTTTTATCCTAATATTAGCTGCCCATATATAACACAAAGCTAAGCTATTCCTTTATATAGGCACACCCTGCTGATTTCATTGCAAGCTCCACATGGAGATACGGGAACAGAATATGGCTCTTTGGCGGTAGTGATCCTTGACCTAAGTTTTTGTTAGCATGCTGGGTGAACTGACTTAGCCTCATATAAAGATTTTCTGTGTCTTTTTTGTTGGCTCTCAAAGCTTAGCACTGAACCAAAAGGCTTTAAACAATCGTCTATCATATTTGCTAACTTCTAGAAGGGAAGAGTGTGTGGGAATCCATAACCCTAAAATCTATATGAGGAACACTGATTCTCTACTTTTAATTATTTTTCTAATATAAATGAATACTGTATAACTATTGCCCCAACACCCCCCCCAAATGATGACATGATATAATCAAGTATGGATTCAACTTGTTTATTTAAAAATTATTTAAATTAATTAAACGGCTGATCTACATCACTGCTTATTTCAATAAGCTGATCATTTTGAGGGAAGGTACACTAGACATTCACCTGGTCTGCCTTCAGGCAGGTCCACCATGTCTCCATACTCAGTTGGTGCTTTGCTGGCCTTAATCATCACCACCTGTACAATGGTACATGCTGAGAGGTGCCAAGCTTCATCCTTCTTCTCTAATATGCTGCAAGGCTCCTACCAAGTTCCAAAGATGCTGCTCAGCACCAAGCATTCTCCTTCACAGTACACTCAGTCACAAGGCATATAATGGCCTGTTCTGGACACTCCCCCATCATGCCAGATTTCTCCAGGTGTTTGCCAATTGACCCTCTCTGTCCTGAGCAACCCGCCCTATACCTGCCAAACTAGTTGTGACCTAACTAGTTTGCAACCGGGCCTATTTAAATGACCACCTTGCCATAGTGACAGCACAGAGCAGGCAAAAAAGGGGGGGCTGCCCCCCAAGCCAATCTGGTGAAACTCCACAAAAGTCCTGCTTGGCCCTGCAATAGTGACCACTTAATTTCATGCTGCCCCAGGGAGGTTGGGTAAGTCATCTGTGGCAAAGAATGCATGAAGGTGAGAGGGTGCAGCTGCAGGAAGGTAGCACCCACTCCACATTGGCTGAACATTCTAATGTCGAACCAGTGACACATTTGAATTTAAAGGGGCCAGGCAAACTAATCCAGAATGCTGATGGGGAAGGAGGAGGTCTTGAAGAACGTTGTTCTCCCCACTTTTGATGGAGTTCAATTTGACCCCTGCTGACTCAGTTAAAAACCTTATACTGGTTCCAGCTTTATTACTGGAGAAGCAAATTAATACAGCAGCTTTCTACCAACTCATCCTAGCCCATAAAATGGTGTCTTACACTGATATGGCTGAACTGGCCACCTGGATCCATGCCACAGTAACATCAATCTTAGACTACTGTAAAAAGGTAAAGGTAAAGGTTCCCTTGCTCGAAAGCCAGTCGAGTCCGACTCTAGGGTTGCGGTGCTCATCTCCGTTTCAAAGCCAAAGAGCCAGCGCTGTCTGAAGACATTTCCGTGGTCATGTGGCCGGCATGACTAAACACCAAGGCACACGGAATGCTGTTACCTTCCCACCGAAGTGGTACCTATTTATCTACTTGCAATTTCTTGCTTTCGAACTGCTAGGTTGGCAGGAGCTGGAACTAGAGACGGGAGCTCACTCCATCATGCGGCAACTCGGGTCTCGAACTACTGAACTACCGACCTTCCACAGCCTGCAGTTCAGCGTCTTAACCACTTGAGCCACCGCAGCTCCTTAGACTACTGTAAATTGGTTTCCCCTCAAAACTAACTCAGAAACTCCAACTGGTCCAAAATACCATGGGTCAACTATTTTTTTTTGGTAAATATTTTTATTGGATTTTTTCTCACAATATTTTTTACACCGTTTAACAGGTTACATTGACATATATTTTCCATCAAAACTAAACATCTCTTCTTGTTTTCCAAACATAAATTATGTTCATATACATATGCCACATCAGTTTGCATTTACTTTCAATTATTCCATGAACAGTGCCTGTGCTTTAATCTCATTTCCCTTTTCTGCTAGCCTAGAATCCGTTTATTTCTGTCTTGTTTTAATCTTCAACCAGCTATATATTCCTTCCCATTTTTCCCAATATTTATGTTCCGGTCTATGTTTTAATTCCACGTTTACTCTGTCCATTTCCGCTATTTCCAAGATCTTAATTTTCAATTCCTTAATTGAGGGTATAGTATCTGATTTCCATCTTTTTGCAATCAATATACGTGCCGCTGTTAAAGTGTAAATAAGAATCTGTTTGTGTTTTTTTATCGTGTCCGGGATCATATTTAATAAGAATATTTCTGGGAGTAGAGGTAATTTAATCTTTAGTGTTTTATTTAGAATTTTTTGCACCTTTTCCCAGAAACTTTGTACCTTATAACAGTTCCACCAGATGTGCATGAAGGTCCCCACATTTTTTTTGCACCTCCAACATCTATTTGAGGCGTTCAGAAAACATTTTGCTATTTTATTAGATGTCCAATGCCACCTATAGTACATCTTATAAATGTTTTCTTTAAGTGGTACTGCTCTAGTTAGTTTAATCGAATTCCATACTTTTTGCCAACTGTTTTCATTTATTTTGTGACCTACTTCTTTCTCCCATCTTGTTATGAGATCTTTGTTGTCCTCTTTTAAGCAGGCTTCTTCAAGAAGTTTCCTGTATAGTTTTTGAATGAGTTTGTCATTTGAAGAGAGCCGGATTTTATCCAGCTCCGTTTGGTTTCCGTAAAAACCTATTTTTTTATCTGTGTTATATTTTGATATCATTATATTCTTTTCCCATGGTGTTAGAACAATTTTTTGCTTTAGTAGCGATTCTTCCAATTTTAATTCTAACTCTTTCGTTAACAAATTACCATATACCTCTTTTTTCCTACCGATTATTAGTGAAGGTAATGTGAAGGCTTCTAATGGAGATACCCATGATGGTGTTTTCGCATAGTTGCTTATCTTTACCGCATTCCATACTTTGATCAATGCACTTCTAATTGTATAAATATGAAAGTTAGATTTAATTTTATCCTTACCATACCACAGGTAAGCGTGCCAGCCCATTTCCAAGTCGGCTCCTTCTAAAGCAAGTAATCTATTGTTTTCTAGTTTTACCCACTCTTTTATCCATTCCATGGCGGCTGCATAATAATATAGCTGCCAGTTAGGTAGAGCAAATCCTCCCTTTTCCTTTTGTCTATATAAATTCGTCAGCTTTATTCTTGGTTTTTTTGATTGCCAAATAAATTTCCTTACTAATTTATTTAAGTCTGTAAAGTATTTATATGTTTTTAGGACCATGGGTCAACTATTAATGGGAGTTAGACAAAGCATGCATATTACTCCCATTCTGCAGATACTCCATTGGCCTCCAATGAGTTACCAGGCTCAGTTCAAGGTATTAGCTATCACAGAGCCTTTCATGGCCTTAGCCCCTCTTATTTGTGGGACCACCTCTCTCCCTGTGCTCCACCACAACAATTTTGTTCATTTCAGCAGGGGCTTCTACAGGTGCCAACCTGGAAATGGGCAAAATCAACACTGCCCATACATGTGCTTTCTCCATTGTGGCTCTCACCTTGAAAAGTCCTGCCCAAGGAGGTCAGGAAAGCTCCTATTTTCCTGGCTTTCTGTAAAATATGCAAAACTGAACTATTCAAGAGAGATTTTCTGCACAGGTACTAGGTGAACAAAATGGTTCACAAACATACTTCGATAAATGATTAGAGATTGATCTATACTACTCTGTATAGTCTATTGCAAGTAGTAGCCTATTATGTGATTTTTGTATGGCTTAATATGTCATATTGATGTTTATGCTATGCTTCAGTTCTTTCCGGTGGTTCCAGACTCACTATGCCTAATCACTAGACTCACCTATGCCTAATCTGCCTTGAGTCCCTGTGGGAAAGGCAGACTATAAATAGTATAAATGTAAAAAAATATATAAAATAAAATGTCTCTTCTATAGAGTATTATGAACTTCATGGCTATTGACTGTTACTATGGTGTTACTATTTATGCCCTGTATCGGTGTTTACCATTTTAAAAAAATGTTTGCAGTCTGTACAGGGTTGGCTCTTGCAGTAGCTCCATAAGTAGGCCATTCTACCATTGAAGAACTGAGGATAATGACTAAGGATACAAATAAAATCCTTGGCAGATGTGGGATTTGTACCTACATATTTTTTTTTGTAATAAGCGATTTAAATTCACTTAGGGAGGTCATATGCTCTGATCATTAAATTAGTCCAACTGTTAATCCTTCCATTCCTAAAATTGTAACATAAACTCAAAGACAATATACAGTGAGTTGTTTCATTGAATTCCAAGATGCTTGAACATAAGAACATAAGAGACGCCAATGTTGGATCAGGCCAAAGGCCCATCCAGTCCAACACTCTGTCACACAGTGGCCAAAAATACCAGGTGCCATCAGGAGGTCCACCAGTGGGGCCAGGACATTAGAAGGCCTCCCACTGTTGACCCCCCCCCCAAGCACCAAGAAGACAGAGCATTGAGTGAGGTACCTCAAAATAATAAACCATCTGTACAAAGAATGTAACATTGGACAAGCAGTTAGGAAAATTAATGCCCTAGATGGTTGGTTAAGGCTTACAGCTCTGTTGCACTATGGTTTGCAGAATAATGCTGGAATAGCCATAAAACAACAAGCACCACCAAATCTTTTAAAAATACCATTTCATTATGATCGCTAGGATTCTCAGCTGCAGCCTGCAACTCCCTCTCAGAAGGAATTAGGGGGTGGGGACCAATGTTCCCTCTAAGGTGTGCAGTCTCATGAGCAGAAATTTTTCCCTGTGAGCCAAAAGTGGTCCTAGCGTTAAAACTGTGAGCGGGCCGACATTAAAAAAAATAATTAGTGTACAAACATACAAACAACATATAAACTATTATCATTTGTATTACAAGCCATATATTTATATTAAACTTATTTATATTTATATGAAACATATTTATATTACTTAACCTCCCAGGCTTAAGGGCACAGAGAGTCACTTTGCAAAGCACCAGAAGCCACCAGATTGCCTCTAGCAGGCTGCTGAGCCCAGCTCCCCACCACCACCTTTTTCAACTAACTTTGCAGGCTTAAGTGCACGGAGAGTCACTTTGCAAAGCACCAGAAGCCACCAGATCGCCTCTAGCAGGCTGCTGAGCCCGGCTTCCCCCCCCCACACACACACCTTTTCCAACTAACTTTGCTGGCTTAAGTGCACAGACAGTCACTTCACAAAGCACCAGAAGCCACCAGATTGCCTCTAGCAGGCTGCTGAGCTCGGCTCCCCCCCCCTCATTTTTTCAACTAACTTTGCAGCCTTAAGTGCACAGAGAGTCACTTTGCAAAGCACCAGAAGCCTCTAGATCGCCTCTAGCAGGCTGCTGAGCCCGTCTCCCCACCCCAAGACAAAACAAACAGCCAGGCAGCTCACCTCAGGAAGGGCAGAAGCTGGGCAACAGAGCAGTCCTCCTTCTGGGCCAGGGTATCTCCAGGAGCATGAGGCAGAGGGCTGCCGGGGAGGGTAGCAGCGCCCCTTTTCACAGGGCAAGCAAACCGCAGCTGAGGGGAGGCGGGGCCAGCCCAGATTAGGAAACACAAAGCATACTGCTGTGTTTCTGTGCTGCCTGAGCAAATGGATCTGTGCTGCATGGCCATTGGGAAGGGAACCTCTCACTCCTGCGCTGTGGTAACAATTGCTGCGCTGGCCTGGGGAAATCGGTGTGCCAGTGCAGCTTAAAGGGAACCTAGGTGGGGACGGCTTCACACCAGTGCACAACATCACCACCTGTGAAAAACTGGACATGATGTTATTATGTCAGAGGCAATGCTCTAGAGGCCTATTGAAAACTATGTGGTTCAACTACAGAACATCCTAACAGTGTACCGATGTATCAGTGTTTTTTTCTAGAAGTGACATTGTGTGCCCTCCCCTTACCTTAATTTTTTTCCTGCTAACCTTGGAAGTGCCAGAGGGGAATGGAAGTAAGTAACAGGAAGTCTCTTGCTGTAGCTGCCTGTGTAATGCATGCACAGGTAGTTCATTACATATATGAACATACAGACATATAATGTTTGAACATCAGTCAATATATCTCAGTTTTGTTTTTCTCTGACTAACAGCAGTTGTTCAGCATCTCAGACATAGGGCTTTCCCAGTCTTGATACCTGACATTCTCTAACTGGAAACCTGGGATTGAATCTGGGGCACCATACATATAAAGAATGTTTTTTTTCCCACTGAACAATGTCACTACAGCTACCACCATCACCTTCTCTTCTCTTTAATTTCCTTGATGCTCTGCAACTGAGTGGCACCTCATATTCTGCTTCTGGCTGGATCACAGTATAAAGGGAAAAAAAACATGCCAGTATGGAGACAGGTGACAAATAGAATCATAGAGTTGGAAGAGACCTCCAGGGTCATCTAGTCCAACTCTCTGCACAATGCAGGAAATTCACAAACACCCCCACACCCCCAGTGACCATTGTTCCATGTCCTGAAGATGGCAAACTCCGGGATCCCCAGCCAAACTGGTCTGGAGAAAAAATTGCGTCAAGACCCCAGTGGCGATGAAAGGACCACAAGAACTAAGCACTGAGGCAACCCTTCCTGCCCTCCCTCTCATGATC
The DNA here is from genome assembly GCF_001447785.1 of Gekko japonicus. Taxonomy (NCBI): domain Eukaryota; kingdom Metazoa; phylum Chordata; class Lepidosauria; order Squamata; family Gekkonidae; genus Gekko; species Gekko japonicus. The sequence goes on along the minus strand of NW_015162522.1, from coordinate 462,515 downwards.
TGCCTAAGCTCACAGAATCAGCATTGCTGTCAGATTGCTATCTAACCTCTGTTTAAAAACCTCCAATGATACAAAACAGATCTCCAACAGACCAAAGTTGAAGCTCCTCAGGACAATATGAAGAGCAGCAATCCTTTATTTAAAATATTTTTAAGATGCCTTTCTATTAAGTTCAGGATTGCCAAGGTGACAAACAGTCAAAACATTAAAATGTGTATTAAAATGTTTATATGAAAACTATTCAATATTATAAAAACATGTTGTTGTTAGCCCAATATTTGACTCTTCCAGCTCTAACTTCCTCATGATTGTTTCGGCATACATGTTGAATACGAAAGGTGAAAGAATGCAATCTTGCCGTACTCCTTTCTCTATCTTGAACCAATCAGTATCTCCATACAGTGTTTGCACAGTGGCTTCCTGGTTTATGTACAATGATTGTATCGGCTTGACCAGATGTGCTGGCACCCACCAGGTCTTGTAGGGCTCTCCACAGTTTGTCATGATCATCACAGTCAAAGGCTTTCTTGTAATTGATGAAGCATAAGTAGATAATCTTTTGATATTCATGAGATTTCTCCATGATCCAGTGCAGATTTGCTATATGGTCATGAGTGCCATGCCCCATTCGAAAGCCAGCTTGGACATCTGGCAATTCCCTTTCAATGGTTGGTACCAGGCACTGTTGTATAATTTTAAGTAGAATTTTGGTAATGTGAAGGATCACAGCGATTGGAGCAGTCTCTGGAGTCCCCCTTTTTTGGAAGTGGAATGAACACTGAGTGTTTACAGTCATTGGCCATGTGTTGGTTTCCCAAATTTTCTGACACAGGGCTCTGATAATTGTGGGTGATACAGGCCTCAGCAATTCCACAGAGAAAACATGTAAATACATACATATAAACAAACAGGAAGCGGAGTCACTGATGGAAGTCAGTAATACAGGGGAACAAACAAATCATTTTGGGGAGGCAATTTCATAATGTTGGTACCCAGGGGTCTCATTGAGGGGGAGCGCTCCGGTACGGCGCTCCGGAAGAGACCCTGGGGGGCGGGCCGGTCATGGGGTGAAGCCCCGCCCCCTTCTTCACGCCACCCTCTGCTTCGATCCACGAGGACAAAGCAGGAGGGTAAGTAGGCTGCCAAGCCCGCCCGGCCTTGCCTCCCCCCACACACCGATCCTTCTCCCAGCCGCGTGCAGCAGCCGGGAGGAGGGCCCACCTCCCCCCCATCGATCCTTCGCGCCGCAGAGCCTGGAGCGAGCGAAAGATGAGCCGGGCCAGAAGTCCTGAGCTAGCAGCAGCAGCAGCAGATCTCCAGGGTGCGCAGGGGGGGGAGATCGGTGGCCATGCCGGGCCAGAAGTCCTGAGCTAGCAGCAGCAGCAGCAGATCTCCAGGGCGCAGGGGGAGATCGGTGGCCTTCCCACGTGGCCCCCGGAGATCTCCTGCTGCTGCTAGCCTCCATTGTTTTATGGCCGTTCAGGGGTCACTTTGCAGTCTGGCTGGGGAAGCCCACCGATCTTCCCCCCCTGCGCCCTGGAGATCTGCTGCTAGCTCAGGACGCCTGGCCCGGCTCATCTCTCACTCGCTTCAGGCTCTGCGGGGCCCCGCAGAGCTTGGAGCAAGCGAGATATGAGCCAGGCCAGAAGTCCTGAGCTAGCAGCAGCAGATCTCCAGGGCGCGGGGGGGAGATCGGTGGCCTTCCCACGTGGCCCCCGGAGATCTCCTGCTGCTGCTAGCCTCCCTTGTTTTATGGCCGCGGGCTTTCCCAGCCAGACTGCAAAGTCACCCCTGAACGGCCATAAAACAACGGAGGGAAAAGCCAATGCAGAATCAGCCACTGAACTCAGATCAGCATCTACCCAGCCAGGCATCTTGCTCGTTTTGGGATCTGGCACCTTAAGGGTTAAAGTGAGGAATCTGCAGAAGGCTAGAGAGGACCAGAACACGGCGCCAGAGCCGGATGTAAACAATGCAGCTGTCCCCGGCCCCTCCCCGCCCTCTGGCTGTGACTTTTCTCCCTGGGAAATCGAACCTCATGCAGTTCTTCTCCCCGCTACCTGAACGGTGCTGCTGATTGTGGTCTTGTGGGTGCAGATCTCCGGGAAAGTGTTGGGCTGTACGAGTGGGGAAGAAAAGGTAGACTCAACATCTCCAGATTCAGAAGATTGTGGGCAGCAGAAGCTGCAAAAGCCTTTACTCTGCCTGGGATTTTTGGAGAGCAGCGCTTGCTCAGAGAGTGCTGGACTAGGTGGTCAAAGGGATAAATCAGCTGGGGGGGGAGAGGGAATAGTTCAGTAGGCGGAGTGCTTCAGTCTCACATGAAAGCTCTCGTGGGCCTGTCTGAGGAACAAAAGAACACAAGAACAGCCCTGCTGCTGGATCAGACGAATAGTCTATCTAGTCCAGCATCCTGTCTCACACAGGGGCCAGTCATTTTCTTTGGACGGCCAACAGCAGGGCAGAGAGGCCGAGGCCCCCCCCCTTCCCCTGATGTTGTCTCCTGTCACTGGGAGTCAGAGGATTAGTGCCTCTCTGAATGTGAAGGAGACCCAACAGAGCTGTCGACAATCTGATGCATTACAACCCAGCTGTGTGCTGGTAGCTTGCTTGTGTTGCTTGCTGAAGGTCCTGAGTTCAAGTCCTCCAGATCTCCAGTTGGAGGACCTCAAGAAGGCAGGTGTCTGTTTATTTTATCATTTACTGCATTTATACCACCATGTTTCTCCCCAGTGGCGATCTAAAGCAGCTTAGGCATATCATGAGAGGGAGGGCAGGAAGGGTTGCCTCAGTGTTTCATTCTCATGGCCCTTTCTTACACGTCCAGGGAAATGCTGATTGCCACGTTGGTTTGGCCCAGGATCCTGGAGGTTTGTTGTCATCTTCTGGGCATGGAACAGCAGTCAGTGGGGGTGTGGGGGGAAGGTATTTGTGAATTTCCTGCACTGTGGACTAGATGACCCTGGAGGGGAATGTACTAAAAGGGCAATCCTGTCCTTCCTTTTAGTACATTCCCCTGGGGGTCCCTTCCAACCCTATGAATCTGTGATTCTATACACCATTCTCCTTGTCTCCATTTTGTCCTCACAACAACAACCCTGTGAGGTAGGTCAGGCTGAGACAGGGACTGACCAATTGAGTGGCCATGGCAGAACATGGATTTGAACCTGGGTCTCATCCTCTAACCACTACACTACACTGCTGCTTGATTTGAGATAAATCTGTTTCTCCACCCAAGACCCTGGACATACATTGGAGAGCCGCTTCCATTCAGAGTAGACCACCGTCTTCAACCCTTGGGATGTGGAGCTCCGTCTTCTGGGACTCAGACTCCCATAAAGCTGGGGGATGGGATTGGCTGTTCTACTTGGACCCATTGAAAAGAATTCCTCCATGGCACTGACTTTGGGCCTTTCCCTCACTACGAGGTGCCTGGCTAAGGTCTCTTGTCCCTGGCCCCCTTCCCAACTGTCGATCTTGTACTGCCTCCTGGGGTTGAAGATGGGTCCTGGAAATTTCAGTACCATTGACATATAGCCAGCTCTTCTCCCCAATGACAACCCAAAGCAGTTTATGTCATTCTCCCAAGTGGCCCAAGGTGAGAAGAAACTAAGAGGAGCTGTGCTGGATCAGACCAATAGTCCATCTAGTCCAGCATCCTGTCTCACACAGTGGCCAACCAGTTATAAGAACACCTGACCACTGCCTGTTTTCCAAATTCCAGAAGTGGCCACTGGCTCAACAAAGTTGGGGACCCCTATTCGAAACCATAGTCCCCCTGCTGCCTGTGTAAAAAACAAAGGAAATCTGTGTATCTAAAACTGAAGACTGGGCCCATGCAGATAGCAAATTAGGCACAAATGGGACCAGACGTTTTGTGTATTTGGGGGAACCTCGAGGTATGCAGTCATATACAAGCTTTCTCCCTTAAATTGGAGCAAAACCCCCACCTCCAATGTCTGGACGCCATTACAAATTTGTGAGGGTGGGGAAGACAAGGACCCCCCCCCCCAGCACACTTCCATGGTTGCTTGGGGGTCACCTTTGAATTTTAAATTTTGACTTTATTCCATCTTCCTAAATGTATCTGTTAAGATTTGGGCATGATCTCTGAGATTTGGGGGAAAGGAGGGGGTGAGCATTGTATGGAGAGGCTCTTAGGCTGTTTCCACATGGGTTAATTACCCTGGGTTGGATGCTCTGGGGAAGTGGTGTCTCCCCCTCAAGTTTCCTCACAGCATTGTGGTGCGTTTGTGTGCTCTCTGGGTTGCCTCGGCTTTTCTTGGATCTTTCTGAAACTTTCTTTACTGCAAAATTTTGGGAAAGACTGCAGTGATGGCAGGGTTGGCTGGATGCCAGCCTCCAAGTGGGACCTGGGGATCCCCCAGAATTACAGCTCATCTTCAGACTACGGAGATCAGTTCCCCTGGAGAAAATGGATGCTTTGGAGGGTGGACTCTCTATGGCATTGTACCCCACTGAAATCCCTGTCCTCTGCAAGCTCCATTCCCGATCTCCAGGAGTTTCCTAGTGAGAGATGAGCCGGGCCAAGGACAAGAAACAAAAAACAGTCATCAAGAGGTTCCAGTGATGTCAGGGGGTGTTGCCTTCTGACACACTTCTGGTGATCAAAAAAAGAGGGGGGGGGGAAGCCAGTGTACAATGCAGGAAACAAAATAGGACACCACTGGCAAAAAATATATAACGCACAAGCAAGTAAGCAAGTATATAACAGCAAGTATAATATAATTCAAATAAACATAACAAATATGATATAAATCAATAGGCCAAAGTGCAATAATAAATCATAATAGAAACAAGTCACAGTCTTTCCATGTGTCTATTCCACCATAGAAGCAATATCAAAGTCCAAATTGGAGTGCAATTCATCAAATTTTCTGAGCCATAAAAAGCCGACGCGTAATCCGGATGCCTGTGGCCGCGTTTCGAATGATTCTTATTCAAGCATGGCTGTAATGGGACTGAATGCAAATTCAAAGCATATACAAATGAGAATGCATACAAAATATAAATATTGGAACAATACACAAGTGAGAATGCATACAGGATATGAATATTAGAAAAAATTGAAAAATTAGGAGCTGCAAAGAAAACTCACCCCAGTCTCAAAAGCTGGCATACACTAAGCCAGAATGGTCAGTCAAGGAGGATTAAGGGTCCTTAGCCTGCCATGTGCTGCACCTTAATTTATACCTAATATTCAGGCTGCATCAACACAGGCAAAGTTTCTTAAAGGTCATAGTGCCATGCATGCTGCTCAAAAATCCAGAAGCAGCAAGTGCACTAAACTGCCATCACCTAGAACAACATATTTAAGTTTCATTTAGGCAACTATCATTGATTGATATAAGGTGTAAAATCCATGCTCTGATTCATGCCATGAGGATGATATGTCTTTAAATTGTAAATGAATCTAGTTTCCTTTTGCAAAAGGATTTGTTCAATATTTAGTTGTTGGAAGGGCTTTTTTTGTTGGCAGTATAAAATTATAAACTTCATTTCATTCACACTATGTCCTGCCTGCATATAATGTGCAACCATTGGTGAATTTTCAACATTATTATTCACTCTGGACTGGTGTTCCAACACCCGAGTCCTAATTGCCCTAGTTGTCATGCCAATATACTTGAACCCACAGGGACAGAAAGAAAGGTATATTAAATAATTAATATTAAATAGATCCCTGGCCAATCTGGCCTGGAGGAAAATTCCTTCCTGGCCCCAAAGTGGTCATCAGCTTTACCCTAGGCATATAAGAAAGGGCTATTAGAGTCAATCACTGGCTTCTTCCTTCCTGCCCACCCTTTCATGATCTGCCTAAATACAAAGAATCAGGATTGCTGTCAGATGGCCATCTAGCCTCTGCTTAAAAACCTCAAAAAAAAAAGAGCCTACCTCTTCCCAAGGAGGCCTGTTCCACTGAGGAACAGCTCTGTCAGGAAGTTCTTTCTAATGGTTAGCCGAAAACTCTTTTGATTTAATTTCAATCCATTGGTTCTGGGGCAGCAAAAAACTACTCCACTCCATTCTCTATATGACAGCTCTTCAAATATTTGAAGATGGCTATCATATCACCTCTCAGTCATCTCCTCTCCAAGCTAAACATATAGGGTTGCCAGGTACCCTTGCTGTTACAGCAAGGGGAATTGGGGGGGTGTTTTTTTGGGGGGTGGGATGTCATCGGGTGATGTCCCAATGCAATGACATGTCTCCTGCATTCTCCTGTTCTGTCTTTTGGTAACAGGCTGTGCCTTATTTCCTGTTACAAGCCAAATGGTAGGCCCCATGGCCTCAATTGCATGCCATAAACCCACATTCTTCACACTTCCATGCTGGAAGCTAGGCCTACATGCAAGAGCTCACGTAGCTGATGGAGAAGCTGGAGTTGGGGGCCATGTGACTGCAGGCGTGGTTTCCAAACTTCCAGCCCATCCCCACTTGTACCCATGACAACTGGGAATTGGCCACCCCTCTGCCAACTCGCAGTTGGCTGCCTGGCCACAGCTGATTGTGACTGGAATGGCCCTATAACTGGTCATTCCCTATGGGAGAGACTCTCTCTCTCTGCTCTTGTGTCCTTGCTCTCTGTTCCTGCTAGTGAGCTCTGTTCTTTATTGCACCTGGAAATGCTGTCCTGCCATGCGGTCTGTTGGAGAACAAAGACTTGCTTGGGAACTTAAAGCACATGGAGTGCAACGATGGGATTTCCCTTCATGATCCCTTGGACTATTTGGACTGTAGATGTTGAATGGGGTAACTATGAATCAGTAATGTTTAGTTAAGGCAAATTGCCTTAGGCTTTCTTATTTTGTAAACTTATAGTCTATTTTGCTAAGCTCTGACTGACTAAACATTATTCTTGTTTCTAACTTGTCTTTGATGTTGTAACTGGGATTCCAAGTCTATTTCCTGTGCCTACCTGGCCACATGCTACCATTGAGCATTAAGTGTACATCTCTGGGAATGAGGTGCTAATGTGTTAAGCCCTAGATGCTAGCTAAGAGTCTGAACCTTGCTCTTAGGCTGGAAGGGGATTCTAGTTAAAAGAGGTTCTGGTGGCTTATTGTTCTGAAATCCAAAGGGGGTAGCCTACCTCTCTGGGTTGTTGTTTAATGTGTTGTAAAAGTATAGGATTCCCCTCTCATTCCTGGACAGGCTTGAGGGGCAAAATCCTATACAAGTATCATCTGCAAATTTGCAGTTACATCTTGACAAAGATGGGCCAGCACTGCTGATTCTTTTGGATCTGTCAGCTGCTTTTGACATAGTTGATCATTTGGTCTTGGTTGACTGCCTAGCCTCCTTGGGCATGAGGGACACTGCACTGAGGTGGTTCTTCTCATTCCTTCAGGGATGCTCACAGAAGGTAGCCATTGGTGGAGAGAGGTAGCCACCCTGGTCCCTAACCTGTGGGGTCTCACGGGGGTCGATCTTCTCCTCAATGTTGTTTAATATCTGTATGCACCCTCAGGTGGTTTGGAGTTGGGTACCACAAATATGCAGATGACACCCAGCTCTGCCTCCTGCTTGAAAAGCAGCTGACTGCTGGAATCTTGGTCCTGGCTTTGTACCTGGTTACTCCAGTGGATTGGTTAGGTGAGAGCTGGCTGAAGTTAAATCCTTCAAAAACAGAGATCATATGGTTGGGTAGATCTGGGGCTCAGGAGTAGCCAGCTCTCTTCAGTGGACTCTGTTAGGAGCTTAGGGTGTGTCTCAATTCTTCCCTTATTCTGGACAAACATGTGTCCAGGGTGGCAAAGACAACAGTTTATTACCTACACCAAGCCTGCCAGCTTTTGGTCTTATTATGTTATTTATTGTTTTTGTTTGTATTTATTGTATTTTTAAAAGTTGTAAGCCACCCTGAGTTCCCAGTGGGGAGAGGGTGCCGTCTATAAATAAATAAATAAATAAATAAATTTAATCAGCATCCCCTCTATTCCTTCATCCAAGTCATTTTTAAAGACATTGAACAACACAGGGCCCAGGACAGATCCCTGAGGCACTACACTTGTCACTCCTCTCCAAGAAGATGAGGAACCATTAACAAGCACTCAGGGAGAGGGAGAGGAGCTGAAGGGAAAAGAACAATTTAATGAAGGTTTCAGTCAGATAGGATTTAGAGGTTTCTTAAGAAGGGTAGGATTCTTGCTCTGTCTCCAGTCACTTGAGGTAAAAGTGGACTGTTCAGTATGGTGCCACTGGCATGTGGATCTCATCTCTAGTCTTATTGGGTGATTGGAAAGCTATTGTAGCAGGCTGAGGTCTGTGGTTTTTTTAAAAAACCCTCTAGTGGTCATCTGAAAGGTCATTCTCCATATTTCACACTTATACTTTTATTTAATACACACACACACACACACACATTTCAGTGGTATAAAGTTGGCCCTGAACATCCCCAGTTTGCTTACACACCATAAATAAACTTTTTATTGTGTTCAGTCTCTGTTCTCAGTGTTATTAAGGACAGAAAAAGTTACTGTTTTACTAAGGCAGGAAAAAAGTTATGATTTTTAAAGAAATGGGTGTGCCACAGCATCTGATTGTTTTGACGTGTAACCTGTACTCTGGACAAGAGGCTAATGTTAAGACAGAATATGGAAAAACATCATGGTTTCCAACTGGCAAAGGTATCCGACAAGGATGTATTATTGCCCTGTCACTTCAATCTGTATGCATAACATATCATTAAAAAATCCAGATTAGATTTAGATGAAGGTATAGAGAAAACTGGTGGAATATTTAAAAAATTGAGATATGCAAATGATACCACATTACTGGCAGAAAATAGTGAAAACTTTAAAGAACTACTGACAAAGATTAAAGCTGAAAGTGCCAAAGCAGGATTACAGCTGAACATCAAGAAGGGGAATTATACAACTTTAAGGTTGACAATGAAGACCTTGAAATTGTTCAACATTTTCTATTCTTGGCTGCATTATCAACTAAAAGGGAGACTGCAACCAAGAAGTAAGAAGGAGATTCAGACTAGGAAGGGCAGCCATTAAAGAACTAAAAAAAGTTCTTAAGTGTAAGGATGTGTTGCTGGTGACAAAGATCAAGATAATTCGTATCATAGTATTCCCCATTACTATGTATGGGTGAGAAAGCTGGCAGGAAGAAAGTTGATTCATTTGGCATGAAGTTTTGGAGGAGAATTTTAGGGATACCACAGACCACCAAAAATAAGTGGTTCTTGATCAAATCAAGCCTGAACTCTCCCTAGAAGCTAAAATGACTAACTAAGGCTATCATACTTTGGTCACATTATGGGAAGTCCCTGGAAAAGTCAATAATGCTAGGAAAAGTTGAAGGGCTAACTGAAGGAAAAGAGGAAGACCCAACATGAGAGGTCATCCTTAAAGGCTTTTCATGTATTTTGGGTACAGGAATACCCACTTTCTTCCTTGATAATACTCTGGTTTCAATCCATAGTTCCTATGGTTTATAGAATTTCTCCATAATTTCCAATTATGCAATTATTTGATTTCTGTATTGGCCATCTGGTGATGTTCACATATGCAGTTGTCTGTTTTGTTGCCTGAAATATGTGTTCACTATGAAAACTTGTCTTCATAGAGTTCTGTTAGTTGCTGTCCTGCTTCATTTCATGCTCCTAGCTCAAATTTTCTGACAATATTTGATTCTACTTTGTTTCACACTTTTGAGTTCCAGTCACCTATGATTATCAGCACATCTTGTTTAGGTGTGTGAAAAATTTCTTCCTGGAAACTTGCATAAAATATTTCAGTGTTTTCCACTTCAGCATCTGTAGTTGGGGCATAAACTTGCATGATGGGTATGTTTAGGTTTTCCGTCAAGTCTGATTGGTTTTAGTCATTATAGCCCCTGATAGTTTGTGCTACATCTTGTCTCACTATTAGAACAACTTGTTTTCTTCTGTGTTTTTCATTTCCTGAGTAAAACACTTTTTATTTTTCTGACTGAAAATATCTTAATCCAGTCCATTTTAATTCACTCGCTCCTACGATTGCAATGTTTAAATGTTTCATTTCTTATTTCGTATTTACCTAAATTCATACTTCTCATATTTCTTGCAAAAAGCAACAGTTAAGCACTTGAGATCGCAACAGTTGTGTACATCTGAACATCATGAACCTGAATTTGTGATGCCAGGAAAAAAACCTGATTTAATATTCTGAAAGCTCTAATGTGAATTAAGCACCCAAGGAAAAACCTGGCTGTCTCTGCCATGCTTTCTGTTGCTTGGCTGGTACCTTTGAAGGTTCTTGCAAAGTGGCTAAGCAAGAATAGTGTGTCTTATTCTGTTGAAGGGGCAGCTAAACTGCTTCCTTTCCTGTCACTCTAGCCAAAATTTTGGCAAATATATATATGTGCTTGCATTCTGAGGTACCTGAAAGTTTTCTCCAGATACAGTAGAACAGTGGTCCTTTCAGTGGCCTTTTTCTCACAGAAGGAGTTTGGCAAAACCTCTTTCTTTTACCCGGCATTCCAGATCACGCAGCAAAGGAATGCTGCATTCATGTCACTTTATGAAAGAGCCTCTGCAACAATGCTTTGAGCCCTTGGTAAGTGTTTGTTTGTTTCTTCCTTTGTGCTGTGGTAATAATGCTGCTATTTTTCTTTGTCAATCAATGGCACATTGGTTTTATAGTCAATGTAATACTATTATTCCAATTCCTTGTCATAACTGAAAATCTTCTGCTATGATTTTCTCACAGTCCCTGCAGTGCAACCAGCTTTCCACATTTTATTGAGGCATATGATCTAGTAATATTAGATTATACTCTCATCTTTTCTGAGATAGAAAATCTTTGCATGTGTCTATAGAATTTCCTCACAATGTCCAATAAACCATGACCTTACAGCACCACTCTTCATTTCAGTTGACACAGCATAACTGATGAAAATTGTCCCTCACAGATAGGAATGGACATCATATTCCTGATTTTAATATGTGGTCACTGAGATGATTTAGAGATGCTGCTTGTAAGCATTTTTATGGTTTTATGGTATCTCTCCTATAAAAGCATAAATACAAAGTCCAGTTATTTGCAGTCTTCTCTGTTACTTACTTCAAAGTATTTAGGTAGAAGCAGCTGCATTTCCTGAAAGCAATGCTGGCATAAACCCTAATTGGCTGCCACATCTTTCATGTGTCAATCCCTCAGAAAGTCTTTTCTCTGTCATTTATCTCTTGCCATTTCATCATGTGCCTAATTAACTTGCTGGGTCAATGCATACTACACTTCTGAGACACCAGTGTCATTTTCTTTCTCTACTTGTCAAGCATTTTCCTAGTAGGGATTATTAAACTGATGTGGTTTGTTGCTATTTCCATTCTCATTGTGCCCCATAGAGTACTTCAAATGCTTTGAATTCTGTTCTTTTTCTAATGGAACAGAACCAATATATTTCAGTGGACAGAATATTGAAATGGGATGTCATTACTGGTTACTGATCAATTTCTCATAATATCCTTTTTTATCTTCTAATGATTGTTGTCACATATATATGTAATCTTATATTTTCAACTATGACCACTTCATACTTTCCATTAAAATCTGTTCTTCAGTTTGGCTCACACATGCCTCTTTCTTGTGTTTGTGACTTGCACTGTCGATACAAATTGGTTAGTGGTTCATTTTAGATGGATGTCACATTCTGCACATGCATGCTGTTTCTTACGTTAAAGCCTTTACATAATACCAGTTTGGCACATGCCTGCTTGTTGTTTGTTAGCTTTTCTCCTTTTCCCACATCTTCTTTTACTAAAGAAAGCTAGCCCCTTTGGATTATCTGACTAAATCTCTGTGAAACCAGACAGTAATATGTTCATAACAATATGCTTCTTCATTTGTTGGTCATAGTTTTAAAATCTGAATGAGCATATCTAGCTGTTCACCATCATGGCTTCTGTGCAGCCCAAGGCCTGCAGAGAGGTACACTCAATGAATAAGTTACAGGCAAGTCAAACCCTGTTTTCTTTCTCTTCATGACTTCTGTGCAGGCACAGTTCCCAATGTGCTCCTGCACAGAAAACCACTCGATGAATAACAGGTTAGTTCAACCCTATTTTTGTGTGTGGGGAATGTAGGAAATATTTAAATGTATTTAGTAATAGAGCTCATTTGTACACAGTAAATTACAGCCTAGAAACAAGCCTTGATAATATCCAAATTTGTTGAAATGTTATTTATCAAACAGTTTATGTTTTAAAAACTGGTGAAAACTGAACAAAAATCATTTTAGTGGATTATGTGACCTCTCTGGAATTTAACTGGATGGCATCATATTGAAAATGTCCTTAGTTAAAGATTTAAATTTATCTCTCTTTCTACTACCTTTTAGTAAATCAACTGAAATACTATAAACCAGCAACCATGATTTTTTACTTTTCTGTATTACTTACTGAAGAAAAGGAGTAGTACAAATTAACATTTAGAATAATTATATATTTTGTGAATATCATTTAACATTTAATATAGGTGTATGTATGAAGTAACTTCTTAATTTTCTGGAAAACATTAGTAACTGTTAGCACTCTAGACAGATTGCATTTGAATATTGCAGTACATATGCAAGTTTCAGTTTTCATAACAAGTAATTTGAAAGACTCCAATCAGTAAATATGAAAAAAAAATTAAGGTCAAAATGATGTTTCTAACTATATACAGAACTTTTTTTTCTTGGTTGTTGTTTAATACCAAGTCTCTAGAAGTCTATATTGGGACAGAATCAGGGTTGTATTAATATACTTATCATGTTACTGGCTCCTATTTGACATAGCACCACATTTGTCAGACTATGCAGTCATATGTCAGAAGTGCATTACACATGCACTTCAGTTTGTAAGAAATTTGCCAAAGCAAATAAACCATTTATGCTCACACACTAATTATTTGTGAATTTATGGATTAATGCATTATAAATTACATTTCATGAGTGCATTACTAACAAATATATGCATGTAATCTGTACATGACCAGATAGTGTTAGCGATTGGTCTGCAAGAGAGCACTCTGGGTGCCTTTGTCAAAATTCAGTGAAGTCATTCAGACACTTTCAATGGAAGGGGGGGGGGGAAATCTATTAAGCTGCTCCCCTCTCAAGGACATCCAAACTTTAAAGGCCAAACAGTCATTCATATCCCATTGATAAAAGAGCACATTCACAAGTAAACTTGGAGTATGCATGAAATTCCGTTTTTGAGATTAATTACTCTGGAAAGTCTCAGAAAAAGCATTTCAGCTTGACCTTTTGATCTAATCAAGGCTGGAGCATCAGGCAAAGGCAGGCATTCTCTTTTATATTATCACTGTGAAACCTCCAGCTCTACATAGGGAGAAGCAAAGACAAAACTTTGAACCACCCTGTTTCAGTCAGTTTGAAACAGCTTCACTTTCCATAAGTTGGAAGGAGTTCCTTTAATAAGTGAGATAGAATTTACAACTGCAAATTCATTGTACAAATAGGCAGTATGTAAAAGCAGCTTACAACAATTAACCACATAAAATTAGCAGTGGAATTTAAAAATAAAATTAAAAATAAAGAGATGGCTTAAAATCAGCAGTAATGCTAAAAGTCATGATGAAATACCACAGGTAATGTTATATTATACAACTTGCCCAAACAACTCACAATAAAATATAAATGCAATAACAACAAAAACAACATTAGTTAAGTCCTGTTAAAGTTTACTGTCCAATTAAAATTCCAATCATTTTTCATTATCTAGTGTATTCGCTTTTTTTGTGCCTACATATCAATCAAGTGAATCTACACTTTTAAGTCTCAGGACTGAATTAACTCTCTGCCTTAACTCCCTACCTTGAAACCTGCCCCATAAGAAGGATTTTCATTTTAATTATCATACATATCTGAAATAGTGTGCTGTGACTCATTAAAGCTCAAAATGAAATAAAGGTATTTAGCCTTTAAAGTGTCATTGGGCTTTCATTTTATTCTGTTTAATATAGCCTGCCAAAATACAGTAAAAGCATTTGGAAAGGAAGCTTTCCTTCCAGGGCTATGCTTTCAAACATAACTTGCTTACTAATCATTAATGTCATATAGGTCTTAAACTCTACACATTTTGTCAGTTTCTTAGTTTTTCCACTGTGCAAGATAACTGACATTTTCTTAAGTACACAAAACCAAATATAATAAAGCTTTTAAAAATATGTAACTGAAAAGAAAAACATGTTATCAGATTGCATTGAAGGTATGATTTTATTTTAATGTTATGAAAAACAACAAAGAGGTGGCAGATTTTTAGCTTGGAGAAACAATGATCGAAGGGTGACATGATAGAGGTTTATAAAATTATCTATGGGCTAGGGAAGATAGAGAAAGAAGTTCATTTCTTCATTTCTCATAATGCAAGAACTCATGAGCACTCATTGAAATTAATGAAAAGTAGGCTTAGAAGAGATAAAAGGGAAGTACTTCTCCACCCAAAGAGTAATTAACACATGAAATTCACTGCCACGGGAAGTGGTGGCAGCTACAAGCAAAGATACTTTCAAGAGAGGATTGGATAAACATATGGAGTAAAGATCCATGAGTGGCTATTAGCCACATTGTATAGATGGAATACTATGTCTAGGGCAGTGATTCTCTGTATTCTTGGTGCTTGGGGTCACAGTGGAGGGCTGCTGGAGTCCTGGCCCTACTGGTAGACCTCCTGATAGCACCTAGGTTTTGGCCACTGTGTGACACACAGTGTTGAACTGGATGGTCACTGGCCTGATCCAACATGGCTTCTCTTATGTTCTTATGTTTTTAATACTTTGTTGGGAAGAAATAGTTAATCAATACAGGCCACTCACCAAAGTATAATTTCAAATGCCATATATAGGGATAGCCCTACAATTTCAGTAATAGAAGCGGGAAAATTGCTACAATGAGACTTAACTGAATAATTTGGAAAGAATATCTGAATGTTGAATTTGACTTGTTATCAAGTTGATGCACATGTGGCTAGGGAAAAAGTGGGATTAAGAAAACGAAAATGTGAATTGAGCAGTTATTATTATTTGCTGCAACTCAAGTCATTTATTTCATAAGGAAAACTCCCTGAAGCTGGGAAAGCACATAATGAGCCTATTCTTATTGAAATAAGCTTATTTATTAGGTTGGGTTTTTTTTTCAGTACAGCCCAAGGACTCAGCCATTTACTTACAAATTTGGAAATGGGCTCATGCATGAAGATCAAACAAATTTCTTTCGTGGGCACTGATAAGTACCCAGTTCTGTTTGGTGCAATGTGATCTTAATATGTATCCTCAAAAAGTTGATTTAATGTGATTCTGTTGGTGAAATCAACTAAGATTCAAGACATGGAGCTTAATGTAAAGTCTGGCAGCCATAGTTTCACTTGTTTCACTATCAGACCAAAATGTGAAGATCTTAGATCTTAGCTATCTTATCTAAGGAGCAATTCCTGAAAAATTCCTTTGTGGTCTAGTTTTTCTGCTTACTGTGAAGAATTGCATGAGAAATTATGCATGGTTGTATAGCATGAAATAAGCTTATTTATTAAGTTTTTTTCAGTAACTGGATCATGGTTATGAAAACCAAATCTTTATAAGATAAACAATAAGTACTAATATTGACAATTTTTTTAAAAAAAAACTATAATAAAATAAATATATGTATACAGGTAACATTTATATATAACCATATCTTCCAAAAGGAATAGACTTCTGGTTTATGGTGGCGCGCTAGCAGACTCACCTCCCAGACCTCCCGGGGGTGAAGCTGCGCTCCAGCTGAAGAAGGGGGTGTGCAGGCTCGCAACCCCCCCCTGGGGCCCGGCGAAGGGACCCTGGCCATGGAACTTATAAGAGTTTGCCTCTTCAACGGCGGAATGCCGGAGAATTGAGGCGCCTCTTCATTCCGCTGGTTCTCTGGGCTGTGAGACCGTATGGACTTAGTGACGCTTACCGGGACAAGCGCAGGAGATCATGCGGCAGAAATGGAATGAAAGCGAGGTCGAATGACCAATTATGAACGTGAGTCAATTCCGAAGCGTTTAAAGGGGAAAAGATAGCTCCCTACCCTACCGCACCAATCGGGGGGGAAAGTGAGCGGGGGAGGGACGCCTCCTATGCGCACAAACTTTTGAGCAATTGAGGGGGGGAGCGGAAGAAAACGCGAGGGAAAATGCCAAGAAATACTTACCAAAGCGAGTCTAAGTGGTCAAGTGTATATTCAGAGACTTAAAAAAAATTCACGAAAGTAAACAAACGACAAAGATGGCAGGGAAGAAGGACAAAGAAAGACTTTTGAAAGCGAAAGGGTCTGAGAGCCCAAAACTGGAAGTTACCAGTGAGGTGGCAAAGTCTATTGCGGATTATATGCGCCCTTTGCTGGAACAGCTGAATAACGTCAAGGAACAGATGTCTGTTGTTACTCAAAGCATTACTGCACAACAAACTCAGATAAGCGATTTGATACAAATAATGAAGCAAGATGCTGAGAAGGAAAAAGGAAGTGGCTGTAACTACACAGAAAGTGAAGAAGAAAGTGCAAAAGCTGGAAAGGAAACAAATCTCCATGGAAGATCAATTGTTGCAAGTCCAAATGGAAAAGGCTAATATGATCCTTCATTTCCAGGGCATGCCAGAGAATAGTGGGGAGAATCTTAAAGAAGTGATGAGTGAAGTTAGCCCCAGTGACAGAAATGAAGGCGGAATCGCTGCTTAACGATATGGATGTGGTCTATAGATCATATTCAGGCTATATAAAGAAAAATAATCTGTCTGGGGAAATTGTGGTGAGTTTCTCGAAGAGGCATGTCAGGGATGCAATCCTGAAAGCAGTTGCTGGAACACCCCTGAAAGCGGGGGGAAATCATCAGAACGCTAAAGGATATTCCATTTGAAGTAAGGCAACGGAGAAAGAAATACAAAGAACTTGTGCTTTTTCTTCAGACAAACTCAATTGGATATAAATGGCTATTTCCAGAAGGCGTCACTTTTAAGATCAAAGACAAAAAAGAAAAGATTGACTTTGTTCTGAAAGCTTAAAAATTCCTAAGGGTTCAGCTGGGAAAGCCAGAGGACGGGGAAAGAGAAGAGGACAGCAAGTCCAGGGGCAAGCTAGACTCCGGTTCTTCTGGAGAGGACTCTCTGTCTGAGCAAAAGGCAGCAGCCCCAAAAACTCCTTACAAGCTGCGGAAGAGAAGGGGAAAGGAGAAGTAAAGGCTGAAGGACTCTGAATTGTGCCTTTGAGACTTTTGTTATGGGATGATTGGGGGTACTGTTTCTAGACAGTTAGATCTAAGCTTTAAAGAAAAGGTGCTATAAAAGTTTGACTCAGTTTATAAAGGGATCAATGATGGGTAGACTTGATGTATCTAAGCTAATTGGAGGATCTCCTCTCTTGGGTTTTTTAGTTAGTAGTGGGTTCTTTACTTTATCCCGTATATGTAGTTCCCCCTCCCTTTTCTTCTGTTGTAGTTTTTGTAGTGAAAAAAAAAGGAATACACAACCTAACAAAGAAGGAACTGAGTTCAAAATATAATTGTATTTCTGTTACACACCTATCTTTCCTTTTCTGAATGCTACAATTTTATTGAGGTCATTGTCAGACTTTGGGTTTCTCTTTGAAGCTCTGTGCACTTGATCAAGAACATTTTGTAAATAAATGGAACTTGTTTCATGAAGAAGAAAGTGTTCACCAGCTAAAGTATAAACTGATATTTTATGAGTAGAAAAAATTGCCAAATGTTATCTTGTTAATTCCCCCTCTTGTTGTATATGGGCAGTCCAATACTTATCATTCCTGATGGATTTTTATCTAATCCTTTTCACTGACTTTGAAAAACTATAGATGTGATTGTTATAAAGCACCTGTTCTGCAAAAAGTGTAGCTACTTTTTATCATAACCTTGTTACTTACTATATACCATCAAAAGACAAGAAAGATACAACATCTTTGTGGTTCCATGTGTGCTTGAAATGATATAGTAAGTATGTTTTTTACAGTTTATGTTCTAAAAAGAAATGATGTGTTCAATTATTGTGTGATAGTCTGTATGGAATTGGGTCACAGGAAAATTCCAGAGCACACTTGAGCAAAGCCTAAGTGAATGCTTCAGATCTCATTTCACATGGATCTTGTAACCATTTCTCACATCATTTTATGCTGAGATACAGATACCACATGGCTTCCATCAGTAATTGTGTATTCTATTTAAATCAGCCCTTTCTCAGTCTGAACATATAGTAGTGGCCTAATTAATTCCCAACTGCTGCTTCCATGTATTTTGTAGGAAAAAGAAATAATGTTTTACTGAAACCTGACATAGTGTGTATTTGTATCTCTATACCTGAGAATAAAACATCAAGCATGAAATGGAACTCAGTGTGAAACAACTGGAAAGGAAACACTTTGCAAAGGGAGAAAAAACTCCCATAGAATACACATTTCACTATTCAATTGACAACATATGTGAGCAGTTTGCCATAATTCCAGTTGTGGTGTGGAGACAGATATGGTTTGGCAAGACCACAGATAAAGGGAAGGAGAAGAGTAAGAAGATAATTCAGATATTTTAGCCAATTAATGTTTTAATTCTCCAGGGTCGGGGACAAAGAGTGGTGCTGGGGGATCAGCTGTCCCGAAGGTACCCCCTGGAATGTGGAGTGTGACAAGAGGTGGTGTTGTCCCTGATGCTTTTTAACATCTATATGCGCCCTGTTGCCCAGATTGCCTGGAGGTATGGACTGGGTTGTCATCAGTATGTGGATGACACCCAGCTGTATCTGCTGTTGGATGGCTGGTCCAACTCCAAACTGGAAGTTCTAGACCGGGTGTTACAAGCTGTGGCTGGTTGGCTTAGGCTGAGCCGGATGAAATTGAATCCGACAGAGATGGAGGTCCTGTGCCTGAGCTGCAGCGGCCCGGGGGTAGGGATCCCACTCCCAACCTTCGATGGGGTGCCATTGGTGCCAGCGCCGGAGGTTAGGAGTTTGGGGGTGCTCCTGGATGCCTCCTTAACAATGGAGGCCCAGCTAGCAGCCACTGCCAAGTCAGCCTTTTACCATCTTTGGCTGATTAGGCAGTTGGCGCCCTTCCTTGAATGCAGTGACTTGGCAACAGTGATCCATGCGATGGTCACCTCAAGATTGGATTACTGTAATGCCCTCTACATGGGGCTGCCCTTGTCACAAATCCGGAAGCTGCAGCTGGTGAAGAATGCCGCGGCCAGGCTGTTGATGGGACTCTCAATTTGGGGTGCTCATTCAGCCTGTGCTAAAGGCACTGCACTGGCTGCCTATAGCATACCGGATTCGCTTCAAGGTGATGGTTCATACCTTTAAAGCCCTTTATGGCCAGGGTCTGACATACCTGAGGGATTGCCTTTTCCCATATATGCCCTGGAGAGCACTGCATTCAGGGACTCAGAACTGACTGGCCCTCCCGAGTATCAAGGAGGCCAGGTTGGCAACAACCAGGGTGAGGGCCTTTTCGGTGGCGGCTCCACTCTGGTGGAATGAGCTCCCAGATAGACCAGAGCCCTGCGGGACCTTTTACAGTTCCACACGGCCTGCAAAATGGAGCTTTTCTGCCATGCCTTTGGAGTAGCCGCCACCACCATTACCACCTCCACTACCATCACAACTATTGGTGTCACTATCAATAACAACTGACAACCGTGGTGGAAGCCCAGAGCCTCTGGTCTCTGTGAGTACTACCTATCCTAGCCCCCCCCCCCAACTGAAGCAGACCAATAGAACTAAAGTAGAACGGAACTGGAATTGCTAGCACTTTAATATTATGTTTAATTTTAACACTGTTTTTATATTATTGTATTATTATTTATCAGGAATTGTATTAATGTAACGAATTGTGTTTTATGTATTATGAGAACTTTTATTCTGTTGTAAGCCACCCTGAACCAGCCTAGGCCGAAAGGGCAGGATAAAAATAGTCACAATAGTGACCAAAAAACGTCATCATGCAATTTTAATTTTTTTATTTGTTTTTCTGTTAAAATGACCTACAGGATGTTATACACACATCAGAAAAGCAATAACTGCTGCACTTAATTGTTTTCTGGTGAGGCAAATAGGTTGACCCTTTTGGTGCATTATTGTGGGAACTGGTTTGCAGGTAGAACCTCAGAATCAAACACTGTGGGTATCACTCTGAGGGGAAAACACGATGGTGTTGCCATTCCCAACAATGTGTATAACCACATCATAATTGATGCATACCTTCCAGTGCTGGATTACCCAATAGGCAGATTAAGTTTAGGGCACCAGAAAAGATATGCTTAGGGCACGAGAAAAGCAAAGGCACCAATAATTAGATTTTGAAAAATGAATTTGATATTTCAAACAAAGCATCAATGTAGTCATCAAAGAAAAAATCAGAACTTTGCCTTTTTTACATTCCAGCACACACTCTTCCCTATTTTTCTGTTCTCTTTTTATTAATTATCCTTGTCTAAACCCGGGGGTGCCTTACTAGTGTAAATCAAAATAATGCAAGGAAAGCAAATCCTATCATGCATTGCAAAAATTGTTTTATTTTTATATAGTCTTCTGAGTTATATGAACTTGATTCCCCCCCCTTTATATATGGTCACAGTGCTGTTGATTGTTGTCCAAGGGCAGGAATTTTTTTCTCAACAGTCCAATTACTTTATACATTTTCCTCTGCCTCAATACACCAATTGGCAGTTCTTAAAACATAGTTGGACGATGATTGTGTGTTGAAATCTCTAATGCTCCCTTGGAGGCACATGTGGTAGCAACTGGTGCAATTCTAGAGTCCTACTCAAAGATTGTGGATACATTAGAAAGTATAGTTGAAGACCAATCACAAAAGCTAGAAGCTACGTAAGCGGCAGAAAACATTACAAACAAGATATAATCATTAGAGTTGACCATGCAGAGTTGACCATGTAGAGTGAAATTTTACAATACTGACACTGCACAAGTCTATCCAAGAAAAAGAATTGGATTTGTACAGAATCTGCCAATCATTAGCAGACCACTTGCACATTTTGAAAAATGATTTCAGAAGATATGACCTATCAAAGGATTTCTTGCCTGATACTAACTACAAAGAAGCCCAGTCCCACAAGTGAATCAGGAAAAAAACAAGCAAATGATGACAGTGCACCAGAAGCAGCACTGAATCTTAAAGATAAATTTCACTTAACTTCTAACTACACTATAATTGATACACTTGAACTGCATATGAAGAGGAGCGGTGAAACGTACAAAGAAACATACATTGATCTTCATGACCCAAAAGTGAAATATGGAATACTATTTGTATTATCAAATCTGAGGATCACACTACACATTTTTCTAACATTTATGATTACTAACTGTTCCATAGAATGCTTTTTTCTGAACTGGAAAGAATAAAAAACCCAGAGAACAATGTGTCAGGTCAGAATGGATTCACTGTCCCTACCATCTATGGAAGCACACATGCTTTGTTGAGTCAGCTTCAATGAATTTATCTAGAATTTTGCAGTCAGAAAATCTAGAAAGAACCTATTTTAGTTTCAGCATACATGTAAGTTTTGTGTCATTTCGAAAAATAAAATATAATGTAACAATTTAGTATTGTTTTTATGTTGAATTACGTATGAGGTGAACCATAATCTTAGGCCCCCTAAAAGTCTTAATCCAGCCCTCATTCCTTCCAAAATCTACAGCAAGACAAGACAGTGTTATGGACATCACGTCCCCTCACCTGTGTAGTATGGATGGGGATATATAATGATCTTTTAATTCAGATTATTCATATACTTGTATTTTTCTGGTTTGTTTTGTAGAACACCTATTGGTGCAGTATTTTGTGGATGTGCTGCAGCTGGCCTTGTACTACTACCTTGCCTTGCAGATTCAGAAGACAGACTTGAAACAATTATAAATCACTAGGAGCTCCAAGTTGTTGATGTAGAGCAATTGCTCCCTTTGAGAACATGGCCAACTGATAGGGTGTAAGCCTTAACATGTACCCCAACCCTACTTAGAGCCATCTGTTGTTATAGGTACATAAGAGAGATGGGCAAAACGCATTCTGTACTGTTATGATGAACCCCTGTATCTCCCCAATTGTCTGGCAGATTTTTCCCACCAGATCTTCAGTTCCCCTCAGAAGCTTGAGTTGCCCTACAGTAGTGTATATATATTCTTTGTCATAAAAGATTTGACTGTCCCACCCTATGTTTGAGATTTTTAGTTTAGGCTTTTTCTCAGCTGAGGAACTCTACTGAGAATACAGGAGTTGTCCAGTTTTGTAAACCCTTGAGAAATGGCACTTGAGGCAAATTAACTTTCAAAAACAGAATAAAAGTTTTATTGAACAGGCAGGGAATATATGTAAAAATGGGAATAGTCAAGGTTTTGAGATTGCTGAGGTAAAAACTCTAATATTTACAGAGTTGAATTAATAGAACATTCAAGAGAGTGTATTTGTAGTTTTGTTTCAAGACTTTCTATTTCTTACTTTCTTTGAGAGGTACTTTGTTTAGTATATTTCAGCACAACATAGTTCTTATTGATGTTTCAAGATTTCTTCCTTCAGATATTACAGGTTTTCCTTTAAATAATACAGCTTTTCATTAACTCCTGTGGTGTCTAAGCTATTCTTCTTTATCATAGACCAGGGTTCTCTTCCCAGCCCCTTTCACTGGCAGGAAGTTATTCTTCTTGTCCCTAAGAAGCAATAACTCCTTTTACTATTTAGCTTGTCTGGGATTCTCTCTAAATTCCCAGACTTCCTGCCAAATCCTTCTCCATTATCCTTGTCTGTATGAGGTTGTTCTGTAACTTTGCTTACTGAGAATCTAAGTTCTCCCTCAGAGCAGTGTTAATATATTTAGACAATGCCTGTCAGACAACACTGACTCCCCAAATGCCTCTTCCCTCAGAAGCCAAACCCTCTGGCTTCTGACATTAGAAAGACCAAATTGTGACATTCCAAAGGTGAAAATACCTCTTTTCCCTCCAGATCAGCTGTTTTATTTATTCTGCCAGCGAATGCTGATCAATCAGAGAGTGAGCAGAGCAGCCAATCACCTGAGCTCTTCTCTCCAGGGAAGATTAATCTCCCTGACTCTCTGTACCAAGCAGCATCTTTCCGTGCTATCTGTTACAACTGTAGACTCCTGTAAATGGATTATGGTATGAGCAAGAACATTACCTGATAATCTTGCAACAGATTGAAGATTCAGTTGAACTCTGGCCTCATACAAAGACTGGTGTGCAGTAGAATTGCACTGTCCAAGAGATCAAAGGTTCCCTGAACCCAAACATTCCGATGACAGAATGACTGATAAATATAGATGCCAGCTGGACAAGTGTGTGCTCTCCCAAGTGGCAGGAATACTCCAGCATTTGCAGAGTCAAACACTGATCTGATAAACTGTAGGTTCTTTGTAGGATTGTACTTCCTAGTGATATGGAGGTCCATGGTAGTGAGGGGGGAGTACAATCCCTGAAAATTGCATCCCAAATGAATAGAAAACAAAAAGGTATAACTCAAACAGAAATATATTTTCCATTGAAACTGTAAATGACCACACACCAACAAACCTACATGTATCTCAATGAAAGCAAACTGACTTTGCTTAAAAAAAAAAACAACCTGTTGTAGGTCACTTATGTTTTTGCTTAATGCAGTGTGCATATGCATATATATGTCCCAGAAACTGTAGTTCGATGTTTTGATTGGGTGGAGAGCTGAAATCTTCTTGCAGAAGGAAGCTGGAAACTTGGGTGCCACCTTGGAAAGAATGCACAAATTAATTCATTATTATCTATTGTAGGAACACCTGGTCCATCTTATGCTTTGACACCTTAAGTCTCCAGTGCTTTCTCATCCCAAGGAATCTAAACATTGTCCTGCTGCCCCAGACACTCTAAATGCTCAGAATACATAACAGTATGGTTTTATGGGGCCTTCTTTCAAAAGGGTAGGATAGCATTCATTTTTTTGCCAGTTTTATATGATCTTGTTAATTGTTAATCAGTGTTTAACGTATCAGAAAGAAAAGCTGTAATCTGTATCATATGTCCATACTTATTCCACTCTATTCATCTTTCAAATTTGGTCAACAAAAGGAGATCTGTTTTTCATAGAAATAAAAAGTACAGCAGAAACACAGAACTTTGTCTAGTGAAAAACCCATTTCACCTTTGCAAACAGAAGTAGAAAATGAAATCTGTAGCTCTTCAGATGAAAGAAAATTAATATAGGAAATCAAATTATTCAATATCTTCTTAAGTCCATAAGCCAAGCCAGGTATTATGGCAGAATATATTGCTTTGAATCTTCACAGCCAGTTTTAAAAGGACGCCAGAACATTGTTTCAGAATCTATATAGCATCTAGGAGTGTCCTCTGGAGTTGTCTAATTTTAACCTGTTTCTTTCTCCTTAATGTTTTCCTGTTTCGGTTTTTTAAAACATCTGTGCCCCAGTTAATGTGTGTGTTAAGTGCTGTCAATTCGCTTCCGATTTGTGGTGTCCCTCTGAATTAATGACTCAAGTTTCAGCTTTCTTCATTGTCCAACTTTCATACCCATAAATAGTAAAGGAGAATACCATCGTATGAATGGTCTTGATCTTGGTGACCAGTGGACATGCCTTACACTTAAGGGTCTTTGCTAGCTCCTTCATGGCTGCCCTTCCCATCTCCTTTGGATTTCTTGGTTTCAGTCTCCCTTTTAATTGATGACTGAGCCAAAGAATAGAATATTTTCAACAATTTCAATTTCTTCATTGTCAGCCTTAAAGTTGTATAATTCCTTAGTCATCATTACTTATGTCTTCTTGAAGTTTGGTAGTAATCCTGCTTTAGCACTTTCAGCTTTTTCATCAATAGTTGTTTCAAGTCTTTACTATTTTCTGCACATAATGTGGTCTCATCTGCATATGTTCCTTCCGTCAATTTTCACTCCTTCATCTAAATCTAATTCAGCTTTCCTTATGATATGTTCTGCATAGAGGTTGAAGAGACAGTAAGATAAAATACATCCTTGTATGACACCTTTGCCAATTGGCAACCATTCTGTTTCTCCATATTCTGTTCTAACAGTCGCCTGAGTACAGGTTGCACATCAAAACAATCCGATGCCCTCTTTCTTTCAAAATCAACCATAGTTATTCATGATCCACACAGTCAAAAGCTTTGCTATAATTTGTGGAATCTATGAAATTGACTTGAGTCTTACTTAAAGAATTATAACTGAGTTAAAGGGATGAGACCATTCCCATAGCTGTTACAGCATCTTTAGAGACTTTAGAAAGTAGAGCCTTCTCTACTTCTTTTTCATCCTCTCTCAATTTTGCTCCTCCAACATTGTATATTAGCTTTTCTACTGTACTGGGATTACAGTAGTACTGTACTACTTTTCTTCTAATTGCTAAGTAGTGGTCTATTAAGACAAAGAGGGATAATAGGCTCCCATGTAACAAGATATAACCATGTACTGGTGCTGGAAGCAGGAAGATACTCAGATGCAGGTTTACACAATCATAGGTATTGGCTGTTTATTAGATACTATTTCACCTGCAACTCCATTTTATGTGTTTCCTTACATAGGTTTATCGAACAGAAATTGCACCTCTTAAAGAGAATGTGAACAGTGTTAATGACCAAGCTCATCAGTTTACCTCATCTGAGATCCAGCTTTCCCCATATATGCTGAAACGCCTAGAAGACTTGAACACTAGATGGAAACTCCTACAGGTAATGTTGCATAACTTATCTAAGTACCTGGAATGTGTTGCTGGTGGATGTGTTGAGATTGTTGCTTGGATTTTTGTTTTCCTCCTAAGAAAAAGAAATAGGCAAATAGAAAACAGAAGTCTGGGATTTTTTTTTTTTTAAAGTAATAAAGATTTTTCTACATGTTTTTATCTGTGGCCAAACAATACTGTACTTTTAAAAGAGTGTTCTCTAAAATTTTGATGTAAGTAACAGTCAGCATATTCTCATCCATGTGATTGGAGTAACTGTTTTAGATGATGTGACGTCACTGGGGCAGGTATGACTGCCTTTGCTCTCAAAATCTATTGATTTGAAATATCTTCCCTTTGAAAGTTTTTTACTACATGTAGAAGACTGAGCATAGATTTTACTTTTACCACTCATGTCCATTCTTTGTTAAACAACTCTTAGGGACATTAATTTTAAACACTGCCCTTTACAGGAGCTTAATGATTCATTCCACAATGGATGCATTAAGATCACATCTGTGTAATCAGATCCAAAATTACAAAGCATTATATTCATTGTGGTTACTAGCAGAGTTTGATCAAGCTATTAAGTTTGTAAAAAAAGATAGTTTTGCTTTAAAGGGATAATAAAGTTTTCCTCATGAAATAAAAGGAACTCAAACAGGAGAAAATTAAATTTAGAATAAAGAAAGTAGTTTAAACAGACCTTAAGGACCCAACCACTTTGGATCCTAAGAACTGCAGGTGGGAGCTCTACTCATAGGATTGGATCCAGTGAGCTGGCAGAGCACATCTTTCCCTGCCTTCTCCTTCCCAAGTAAACTGTCATTCATCCCAAAACTCCTGTTTGAGGATTAAGAAAGCCTCAAGCAAAATGTGCTACAGGACACAGCACTTCATTGGCAATAAGTAATCAAGCAGTGGTGGTGGGTATTTTTGAGCACATGGGGCCGTCCCCCACCAAATCAAGCTGCTCCCCAGCCTAGGGTTGCCAACCTCCAGGTGATAGCTGGAGATTTCCCAGAATTGCAACTGATCTCCATGCTACAGAAATCAAATCAGTTTCCCTGGAGAAAATGGCTGCTTTCTAAGGTTGATTCAATGGCATTATATCCTAATGAGATCCCTCCCCACCCCAAACACTCCCCTTCCCTTCTCAGGCTCCACCCCCCAAATCTCCAGGTATTTCCGAACCCTAGACGACAACCCTACACCAGCCCCCTCCTGCCTTCCTCCGTACTGTCCTTACCAAACATTCCAGAGGGTGGCAGGCTAAGGTAAGTCTGTCTTCTCACTGTTCAACTCAGGCCCCGGTCACACATAAGAATTTGGGCCGGTAGAAGGACGGTTCGGGGACGCAGCAAACGGGCACGATCCCACCACAACATCTGGGAAGCGTAGTGCTTCCGTCCCCGAACCGGCACTTCCGCGCGAAAGAACGGACCAAACCAGAACCACCTACCTCGGTGGTTCATCTCGAAGGGGCACTTCAATCCTGGCTGTGGGATCGCCGGCACGTCCTTGCGCCGGCGCATCCCCGTCTCCTAGCTGAACTGCGCATACTCCGACATGCGCAGTTCGGCAGGCTCCCCGTCAGGACTGTGTTTTCTCCCCGGCATCTGATCGCTCCGGGGAGAAAAGGCATTGCGGCCCAGGGGATCCGCAGCGTCTCAACTTTGGCGTGGCTTTTAAAAGCCGCGCTTTGAGCGAGTTTTCCCCTGCCATGTGGCAGGGGCCTCAACACTGCATCCAAACAAGCGTCTCCCAGCAGAGGACTATTTAAGGCAGGCCCATCCACACCAGTACATTAGTTTGTTGAGCAGAGAGCCTTCTCAGGACTTCCTATGAGCCCCTAATTGTCAATAGATTAATAAGAATCTATTAGCCAGTCCTGTCAATCTTTCTTTTTGGAGAAGTGTTATGGCTACCAAAGTCCCAATGGACTATACTACCTCTTTAAAGTCTCCGCCACCATCCCTTCAGAATCAGGCTTACTAGTTTTTTAAAAAACCCTAAATAATAGTGGTAGCATCTATAACTTTAAGAAATGAATGCCTACTGAGATCTCACAAGACCGCATTCCAAAATCTTGGTGGCCATTTTTTTTTGTGTTAGGCGACCACAACAATATTGCCAGCCTTAGTTTTTTGCATTCAAAGGTGGGAGAAGTTGGGGTGGATTGAGAGACCAAAACAGACCTGGGAAGAGCCCCTGTACTGCTATGTCTCCTAAGGGAGGAAAGACTCACTTGGGCCAGACCTGGCAGCAGCCACTGCAAAACTTGCCTTAAGAGGCACTCAGTTTTAATATGTTTGAATCAAGATCTGAAGGAACAAATGTCATGTGCATTTCGCTCAGGATACTTAGCTCTGCTCCTTTGAAAACAAGAGGTAGACATTTTCAGTTAGTGGGTTACTTGTTTTCCACCTTTTGTAGATTAGTGATTTTGTGTAATGTCTCACTTTTCATTGCTTTGGTTGGAAAAGATATCTCTCCCTCCCCCAACCAATTGCAATGTGATATGAGTTTGCTGTATGTTTGTTAAATTGTTTCAGGACATGTTGGAACATTCCCAAATCTGCAGTTTGTAAATATGAAATTAATTCCCAATGACAATGCATCAAACAGTTTCTATCATTGGGTTGTTGTACCCTAAAGAGCTCATATGGATTGTAGCCCATGCTGACAAACTGCTATGATGCATTGTCTTCCACTATTCTGTAATCCAATAAAACCAAGGACTTGCAATCCCTTCTGGATAATCAAGCCAAGTATGGTCAGAAGTATCTTATTTTCTTATTCCTTATTTTCCTTGCACTAGATGTGCTTTATTTATTTATTTATCGCTTGGGAAATACTACCTGGGTACACCTAATAGTTAAAATAAAAGAAACCCTCCCAACTGTGAATATGAATAAAAATTTGCCTTTTCACTCAGACTCATAGTCTCCTTCCAGTATTTTTCATTTTCATTAACATACAGTTACTATTCCCCATTCAGATCCTCAGAGAAGAGTAAGGCAGGAAAAGTGCTGTACCCATCAAAAACAGGTTTTTAGAGGTAGAAGTTTTGTGAATTACAGCTTCACACTGTCATTCCCTTAGGGTCAAATTCAGTGAGAATACAGTCAATGTCTGCATAAGAGCATAAAAGCTTCAAAAAAAATATGTCTCCAAGGTTTGTCATTAGTTTTCCAGTTTTAAGTTTTGGAAGTAAAACTTCTTCCAAGATGTTTTGTAGGCTGTTGGGCCAGAGGAGTCCAGTTACCAGACTGAAGAGTCTGATCACACAGACTCAAATTTCTTCTTCTGCTGCTGCTGCTATCATCTCAGCCATCATCATTTATATTAGTATGAAATCCAATCATGTTTGGAGTGGGGAAACAACTGATTCTGGTGCATTTCTATGGTTCTGCCAACAACAAAGCAAGGAACAACCTGTGCAAATACTATCGATCATCACTAGGGAACAAGCACAGTTGTTAGGGGAACCCGGTCCATAGTTCTCATACAGTGTGCAGATGGTTCTGAAGCCCTTCCTTGACAATGTGTCATCAGTTTGACCATGGTCTGATGCCAGTGTGATGCCAGCAGTGAGTGCAAGATACCAGCAGTGAGTCATGACCGTTTTCCTACCACTTCGCCTCAGTGACTCCCACCTCCTACCCACTAAGACTCTAGATAGGTCATTCATCTTCCTGCATTTTTCACTGCAAAGTTTTCCCTGCTGTTTAATCTAAAGAATTTGTTCCTGATGCTTTCTCCTTTTCCTGTTCTTGCTGCCCTCATGGATAACCTAAGGGGTGAATGCAGCTGTTAGTCTGCTGCAGAAAAAAAAATGATGAAGAGTCTTGTGGCATTCTTAAATAAATTTTAATGGTATAAACATTCATGAGCAAGAGCCCATTTTGTCAGATAGAGAAACAATCTGACATTCATCTGATATAGGTGTGGCCCAAAAAGCTTACTGACATGCTTAAGAATATATTAAATCTGTTCCATACATACTATATAGAAACATTTATGATCAACAGCTTGTATGGTCTGTAGCCACATTGGCATGATGTTTTAATTAACTTTATCACTGCAGGTTCATAGTGAGAGACACGGGAGATGTGAGTAGCTGTAGTGTGAAGATGACAGACCCATAAAATTGCTAGATTTTGAACTCAACATATTGTTGCTGTCACAAACTCAATTTATCCAACTTTCCAGGTGATTTCCTATTTAAATGCTCTCAATGACTATCAAAGGAAGGATGGGTTAGTCTGCTTTGTACTTATACATTTTAAGATGAAATTATTTATTTCCAGGATGGTATATTTTGAAATTCTATGTGAGCACCAGTGAGGTGCAGTGGTTAGTGTCAAACTA
Organism: Gekko japonicus; assembly: GCF_001447785.1. NCBI lineage: Eukaryota > Metazoa > Chordata > Lepidosauria > Squamata > Gekkonidae > Gekko > Gekko japonicus. The sequence continues at coordinate 432,418 of NW_015162522.1, read as the reverse complement.
GGATCTCAAGACACAGGTTCAGATCCTTAATCTGCCATAGAAACTTGATGGGAGACCTTGGTCCAGACTTTCAACAGGGCCTAAATGAAGGAAATCAATAAATATGTATTAGAAGCAGCATTTTGGCTATGTACAAATGTTTTAGAAGATTAAT
>NW_015162522.1:406085-432198 GCF_001447785.1 Gekko japonicus | reverse complement strand
CCCCCATCCCTTTTTCACAATGACATATTCAGGACTCTACAGCTGTCAAGGTCCCAGTGGGAGATCCATTGCCCCCATGTCCTGTTACCCACCACTTCTGGAAGCAGTAATGGGAGAAAAATGAAAAAGAAATACAAGGCCTTGCCTAGTTACAGGAAGTTAGGATTGCCCACTTATGGGGGAGTTCTACCCACCAGCTGGGGGTTACCCACTTATGGGGGAGTTCTACCCACCAGCTGGCCAGCTGGCTGGTGGGAGAAGCCCTACCACCAAGCCCCACCACCCACAGCCCCCCCTCCCTTCTCTCTTGAGAGAGAGGAGGGAGAGAGGCAGCTGTGGGCCGCATGCCCAATCTCCAGGTGGGCAGGGCCCTTCGGCTGTGTGCACTTAAAGGGACTCCTTTAAGTGTCTGCAGTGGGCGGGATAGAGCTCCACACACCCAATCTCTGAACAGCAATGCTGTACAGAGATTGGGCGGGTGGGGCCCTCAGCTGCAGGCAATTAAAGGGACCCCTTTAAGTGCTCGCAGCCAGCGGGACCATCCCCACAGGGGCGGAGCTTGAGAGCCCCGCCCCCTCCAAGAACACCCCCCAAAGTCCCCTGTTGGGGACAAAGATGGACCTGGCAACCCTACAGGAAGTTCTTACTAAAAAATTCCGGGCAATTCCTAGCACTGCCCAGAAGTGACAAAGGGTGGTTCTAGAAATCACCAGAAACTCTATGGTAAGAACTTCCTGTAGTAGATGAGGCCTTATTTTTCTTTTTAATTTTTTTCCTGGGATGTTAATCCCCATCTCCACAACCCTTCTACTGGTTGCCAGGCACTGCTTAGCAATACTACCTGACAAAGTATTTTGAAAAAGACTATTGGAGGATCAGACCGTATAAATACAAAAAATTAACCCTTTCAAACACCGATAATATAAGTTTGACTATAATTAGTTCCCCCCCCCCTTGTAATCAGCAAGAAATACATTAAACAGGCCTTGAAGCTAATGAGGCTTAACATAAAACATAAAGCTGGTATATGGTTAGTCCTGCCTTTTCTGAGAAATTTAAATTAGATTTCAGTACATTCTGACTGTATAATTGGTTTTATAAATCCCCTAGGACAACATGAGACAGACTGGTTTTGCTTACACAACCAAGGAGAACTGTCTGCTAAGAGTTTTAAATGAGCTTGACTTTGTGTTCATCACAGAAATTTTATTTAGCTTGACTTCAGTACCAGTCAATCATATTTTAAAATATTGAGTGTGTCTGTAGCATTTGCTGCTGCAAACTTCATAAAATTGTGCACAGAGGAAGCTAGAATATGAAACCATGGCGCTTTATCATTGACTCAATGTAGTTCTTACATAACAGAAAAATGACAACTGCTGTGTTTTCCTCCAGTACTTCTCCCCCATTATAACAATTCAGAATACCTAGCTTCCTGCTCATTAGTATGTGTAATAAGTTTACTAAGGAGACAGTTTGTGTTACGTCATCGTCCAGATTATACTGATTTGGTTGTATGTATCTGATGGGCTGTTGTCAACTGGACTGTAGGTAGGATGGGACCAGTCAGTACACTGTCCTGCTTGGACCACTGATTCTCTCCACTTCTGCCATTTCTTTTAAAAATAATTTTAATTTGTTGTGTAACAGCTTCATGTACAAAATGAGAAACCTGACAGAAATGGAAATTCCTTTTTTAAAAATCCGTGACTGTTCTGCCTCTGAGTGGATTTTTCAGTATCACTATCCATTTCAGCAGGCCAATAAAATCCCCTTTTATTTATTATGGGGTTTTCCAAATGGTGACAGGCTTGTGTAGTTTCCCCATTACTGCTACAGCTGCTAATACAGCATAGTGGCAACAGGGTTTCCACACAGTATGGTAGTTTTTATTTTATTTCATTTGAATCAGCAGTTGAATGGTGATATATCAGTATATTGTTATGTGTATCAGATTATCTGCATTACCAGCTTTCAATTTTTTTAAAAAAAAATCTCTTAATCTTCTTTCCATGTGGAGATATGCCTTTTTCTTTATATCTCCATAATGAGAGGGGCCAAAAATTTACTTTAAAAAAAGCAGCTGAGAATTCAGGAAATCTGCTATACAAAGTGATGTAATAGTGTTTCTATATAACACTATTTAATTGCCAACTTAAAAAAAAAGACCCAATAACAGGGAGACGAAATGGCTAATGCTGGGGAAATGGCTGCCCAGGGAGTGGAAAAATCTAAATTTTCACACCCACATAGCAGCCATCCAGGCTTTGCTGAGATTTTTCCAGAAGAACAAGAAGAACAGTTGGATTTATACCCTGCCTTTCACTCAGAATCTCAAAGTGGCTTACAATCACGTCCCCCCCCCCCCGGCTTAGAAACGTGAGAGGGATCACTAAAATGACTTGCATAAATTCCAGCCTAGCAGGTGGAAGTGAAAGGGTTGGGTAAATAGCTGTCAGCGATTTAACCCTTCCCAGATGACCCCCCCCCCCATTCTCCCAGCTGTAACTCCTTTGTGGGCTCTGTTGGGCAGTCGGGTTTTAATGTTCCCAGGCAGGTGAGGCTGAGAGAGCTCTGAGAGAACTTCTCTTGAAAGGATAGCTCTGAGGGAACTGTGACTGATCCAAGGTTACTCAGCTGGTTCCATGTGGAGGAGTGGGGAATCAAACTTGGTTCTCGGTAATAGAGTCCACTGCTCTTAACCACTAAACCAAACTGGCTGTCTCAAAGCAAGTTTGGGAAAGATTGGGGAAAAGCTGCTAGGTACATGAATATACCACAGCTAGGGATGGGCACAAACCTCCCCACAACCCTAAATTCATAATGAAAATTGCCAGGTCATGATTCACAAACCAAGGTCCATGCCAATCCCTATCCATGACCTTCCCTGTCGTTTTTTGAAAGTTCATAGTGGGGAGCAGAGGAACTGCTGAAATGGCGAACATCCATTTCTGCCTAACTGTGGGGCTGGTGCACCCATCAGCTGTAAGGCTGAAATAGATGCAAGCCATTTCAGCAATCCCTCTCACTTGCATCTATTTCAGCTTAAAAGCTGGCTCCTTCTCTTAAAAGCTCTCCTCACCAACAGCCGACCTAACTGTTGGTGGGAAGGAGAGAAGGAAGCAGGAAAAGGGGAGAGGCTATGGGGGCTTTCATGGAAGAGAATGAGGAAATAGTGGGGAGGGGGGCAGCATCTACCTAGGAAAACTATGGCCCAGTTGTGTAATGCCAGCCACTGAGCCAGGCCCACTTGCATGGGAGGGAACCTGTAAGGACTTGTGGGGTATCCCCTCACTTTCCTCTGTATCGCTTTCCTCTGTATCTGATTTAGGTAATGGGAAGTATTTTCCAGCTATTAATCATTTATTTTGAGTTACTGCAGCAATAAGATTACAGGGTTTAAATTCTTATATTTTTATTTTATGACTCAATAAGGAGGCCACAGTCTTCATTTTGCAAGACCTGAGCCAAGGGTATTAACAACAGGCTATTTTTGAGGTTATTAATTCATAGGGTCATTATAGGTTGTAAGTGACTTGACAGCACTTAACAGACACACACATTTTTCTTTTTCCTCAGATATTCCGTCGTTTGCTAGTAGAAAATCAACTTGCTTAATGAATGTCCATATAATCATAGAAGCCTATATTTATTTATGATGCTACTTTGTATCATACATGTCCTCCAAGGATTCTGTAAATCCTATTAAAAACCTCCCAGATTATGCAGTTTCTTACATTCACATTTGAGAAATACTCAGATGCATATAGGTGAACTTCCAGAATTTTAATTATATCTGTATCAGATGAGCAGCAGAAATATACAAGGGGGTTCTGAGAGATTTAATTTTAGATAGCAGCTTAATTAACAGCATTTGAAAAAACTAGTGCAACTTTAATTAAATGTCTCTGCATTAATTTAGTCATTTAATTGAAAATGCACTGGGATAGTCCCTACAATTTATCACCATTGCTTTTTGAAGGAAGAGATTTTTACCATTTTTGTCCGTTGCATTATATATTTTATGCTAAAAAAATTTTGTGAGATTATACACATTTATAAAATAAGTGGTTCGTAAATTTGCAAATGACATGTTTGTAAAGTGATCCCCTTATCCTCCTTTGTATCTGGTCATTCTACTAACATGTAATTTGCAGGTTTACAAACACCTTATTTTATAAATAAGTTTCATAAATTCAAGCAAAACCTTGCAATAGTCCCTCTAATTTAGAACTGTATTTAGATGCAAGACCTTACTCCTATTTCTTTTATATGGTTACCCTATATCCCAGGAAAGTTTATCATTTTTGGCCTTTCCATTTAAGGCCCTTTAAATGACTTCCTGATAAGATGATTCTCTTAAATTGTACAATAATATCTCTTTTCTTTCTAATGCTAAGTCACCTACTGCATACCATACATCACTTTCACAAATGGTATTTGGAAAGCCATTTCAGTACAGTTGGATATTTCTAATGGAATCATTTCTTCTGACAGTCATTCATAGAATTCTTCGTCATGGTGTTATTATTATTATGGATTGTCACGGTCAGATATTTGACTGGTAGATGGTTTTCTGCAATTCGAGATATATCCAAGTTTTTGGGAATTGCTGATGTATCTTCACAGGTTTCTGACCTACAAATAGAGTTAAAGGACCTCTGAGAGAAGAAGGTCATCATTGTGCCAGTTCTCATTGGAGCCCATGATGATGATGATGATGATGATGATGATGATGATGATGAAGAAGAAGAAGAAGAAGAAGAAGAAGAAGAAGAAGAAGAAGATGAGAAGAAGAAGAAGAAGAAGAAGAAGAAGAAGAAGAAGAAGAAGAAGAAGAAGAAGAAGAAGAAGAAGAAGAATTGTCACAGTCAGATATTTGACTGGTATATGATATTCTGCAGTTCTTGGGAGTTGCAGGTGTATCTTTGCAGGATACTTGCGGTTCCAGTCTAGACATTTTGATTCACTGTTTTTTATTCTACTGCAAGAGTTTGTGATACCAATTAAAGGTGAAATAGGTGATATTGCATCAGTGATTTCTCTATCCAGTTTTGCTAAATGAAACATGAAAAGCTACCCTTTCAGTTATGTATACCTATAACTATCCATGGTCTCTGTCCTCAACCCCATCCTTCATGGTTGACTACTTTGTTTCCTTTTATGTGTACTGTCTGCCTTATGACCCAAAGACTTCCCTTTCATATAATCTTTGCTGTTTCTCTTATTTTCATTCACATCAGGTCTTCAGATACATTATACCATTATTTATATGAAAAATGGCTTGCTTAATAAAGGAGGCAGTCAGTTTTTCTTAGTCAAGACAATTATCTTTTAAAAAAACAAAGGTTATATATGTGTTCAACATATTTAGGTACAAAAATACAAAACCCTAATGTCTTATTTGAAGTGCCCTGAATATTGCATTGAACTGCCCTGAGTACTGCTTTCTCTGACATTTGCATGTACATGAGCATGTGTTTCATTCCATTAATTTTATATTTGAACCATACCATTGCATTTCATTATCTCTTTTCTTGGTCTTGAAACACTTTTGAAAGGCATTTCATGCCCCTTCCTTCTGTTTGCTGTCAATGGGCTCCACTGAAATACTGCAAAGGTGTAAATAAAATAAGGGATGGATTACGAAAACCAAAAGAATGAGTCAGACACTGTGCTAGGAAGTAGAATGAGCTGCAGTCCTCCTTCCTGGAACTAGCCTCATTGAATAAAATGGATGTACGTCTTAGTAGACCATCTTAAGACTGCATTCTTAGTCCCCAAGGACTGGAAGGCACCCCCACAGTAGCACCCCCACAGTAGAATAATGGTTCCTGGGACTGGAATGAGTGCATTGCTAGGGGTGCTTTGGTCTCCCATTCCACCCCCTAACTATGTCTGCTCAGATATAAGCCCCCTTTAATTCAATGAGCTAACTCCCAGGAAATAGGATTGCATCCTCATTCTACTTTTAGACACCATATTACACTCCCCATATTTTCTTGATGAGTTCATTGTTCCAGTGGAAACTATAACCTTTACATATGCATTTTTGCAGCACCAGATGAAGACAGGCTCCATTGAAATACACTTAAGTACTGCAAAAGTACAAATAAAATGAGGAACTGGTCACAAATAGTGCCTGCAAGTAGAATGAACTGCAATCCTCTTTCCTGAGAATAAATCACATTGAATAAAATTGGGCTTACTTCTGAGTAAACCAGAAGAAGCCAAAGTAAACTAACCCCTGTGGGTTTTGTAACCATGCATAGAAATTGCTGTCTGCACCTTTTATTAGCAAACGTTATTAGTATTACGTGTAGAAAAGAAATTAAGTACAACTTTGAGAGACAACACTAACCGGTTGGTATGAACTAGTGGTTGGAGGGTTACTGCCATGTTCCTCCTGTTGAGGAAAATGGAAATGTGGATGGAGGGGTGGATTCCAGGGTTGCTTTGGAATCCCAATCTGCCTTAAGTAAGTCTCCACAGATGAAACTCCCCAGCTTGCAGAGATCATATTAAACCCATTCCATTGTTCTTCTGGATCTATTCCTGGTTTATGGGAAACAACAAGCCTGATATTGAGCTCCTTTGCATGAAAAACTACATGCACACAGGAAAACCATGCTGGCTGGCTGTATTCAGAAAATCATTAATGGGAACAGCAAAAGGTAGACTCTATTTTTAAACTAAATTCATTTTGGAAGGCAATTTTAAAAATACTGGCAGAGAAAAGAATTACGCCCGTGTAGCAGTGCCGTGAAGCTGTAAGAGATAATAGGCATGCCTGGAAACTGAGTGTAAGTGCTATTGTGCAGTCATCCCACCCAGTGAACTCCAGTAAATTGCTTGACAATTAATCAATCATCATCAATATATCAGTGGTGGTTACAAGGCAATTGGAACCCAGAGAAGTTCAGAAAATCCTAACTGAGAAGGTAGCAGGATCCCACTGGCTCGCACCTCACTGGTCTGTCACATGCAAGCGGTACATGCCTGCATATCAGTCCATCATCTTTATGATATCAATATTTGAATTACCATGGCTCAGCTGTTTTGGGCATGAGCCTCATAAACCCAGTTCGGTTTGTATGCGAGCCAACTGGATTTGTGAGGTTTGTGGTTTGGTCCATGGTTCGCCCATGAACTGAACCACATTATTGTGATTCATACCCATCCCTAATGGAAGGTGTCCCACTCCCTCCTCCATGAATTTATTATCTCCAGAATTCTCTGCACTATGGCCCAGTCACCACAAATGGAAAAGAAGCCTCCAAAATAACAGTGCTAATTGGCCATATAAGCAATACATATTCCTATGACTCAAATCATCACCATATATTCTAATAGCGAGTTGACCAAATCTGAGGATACTTAAATCCAGTGACAGGAGCAGTGAACGGACAAGACAGATCTTTCTACAAACCTGAAAAATCTGAAATCCTTAAAGAAAGAAAAAATAGATTGGGTTTAAAAATCCCAAAATAATAAAAGGAGTACCTGTAATTTTAAGGCATAGATTCCCTCGGTGGCAATTGCTAAACAACTGAAGCATTCTAGACATGGTTTCTGTTAGCAAAGGGCAGTGGGAGGGGGCAGGGTCCTTTCCTGGGCTGTTTTGGCCTTTGAGGGAGGATTCAGTTGGGCCAGGCCTGGCAGCAACCATTGGGTGACTTGATACCACCTGACTTGCCTGACTCACCTACGCTTGTCTGCTTGCTACTTTTCAACAGCAGCCACCCTATGAAACCCTGTGTGGTGTTGCAGTTAGAGTATCAAAGAAAGGTCTGGGAGAACAAGTGTCAAACACCAGCATGCCATGGAAGCTCACTACGTAACATTTTACCAGTTACATACTTTCAGAATAACCTACCCCACAGGGTAATCTCATAAGCCAAAATTCTACTTCATGAACCAAAAGACCTACCAGGATTGAAGTTGTGAGTGAGCCTACATTTCTTTTAAAAAAACACATAAGGAAGGGAGGGAGGGGAGAAGTGGAAAGAAAGCAAATAGATGGGGAGAGAGAAGTGAAAGAAAGAAAGGGGCCCCTGCAGCCCCCCCCCAGCACTGGTGGCAGGAGGCCCATGGAGGAGTCCTGGGCCGTGTTCCCAGCAAAAGGCCATTGGGGGGGGGGAAGGTGGATGCACCCTCCTGGACATCCTTCCATGCCAGAGAATGGGCCCCTGCAGCCCCTCTCAGGGGCATTACAGTAATCTAATTTAGATGTAACCAGGACATGCACCACAGTGGCTGGAACTTTTCGGTCCAGGAAAGGCCACAGATGTCTAACTGGTAAAAGTTGGTAAAAGGCATTCTTGGCCACAGCTGCCACTAGTTTATCCAGCAGTAGGCCTGGGTCCAATAGCATCCCCAGATTATGGACCTTTCAAGGGGAGTGCAACCCTATCTAGAATGGGTGATCCCTTAAATCATTGGTCAGACCTTCTGCCCACTAGTAGCACTTTCATCTTCTCAAGATTAAGCTTTATTAGCCCACATCCAGGTATAGCTCTGGAATATGTAGAGTTATGGGTTCTTGACTCTCATCTAGCCTCTACCTTTTCTGTTGTTGCTCCTCTTTGGCTTGTGGCTGGCTTAAAGGTGACCAAAGATTAAGGCCAAAGGAAATAGTCTGCTACTCTGCTTTTGCTGTCACCTTCCCTGGAAATCAGCACATTGCTATTCTCCTGTTAGCAAGTATAAAGTTTTTCACTTCTAGCAGCTAGCTCAATTCTTGTTAACAAATTAGTTCATTCAAGAGCTTGCCCTGCAAAGTCAGACTACAAGCCATCAGGATCATTATCTCTATCAATACAATGGCAGAACTTGCTGCTAAGCTCTTTCACATTTTTGACGCCCAGAAGTACTTCAGATTTGGCAACAGGTCCTATGTTCAGCTCAATGGCACCGATATGCACACAATATGATGGAGCTGACAGAGCTTTACTTTCTCGTCCCCTACCAATTAGAATTATCCATGTATTTCAGGTTTATATATCACATTTTCATCATTTAGGCACATGGCAGGAAAGCCCTCAGAAAGTCCACTAGGCCCTCAACAGTTTATACTCCATCAACAACTTGAGCATGGCCCATACAAAAGGTATATTTTCTGTACATTACAGTACAGCTGTGGGACAGATACATAAGCCACACCTTATCTACCTGCATGCTTTCAGCTATTAAGCATTCCATTCCCTATAAGCAAGCATCAAATTATAACCACATTTTTTCCATCCTTCAGACAGGGTCTCTCACAAGAAGGATTTACAACAGGCATTCCTGGGATTACAATGCCCATCAATTAAGTAGCAAAACAGATTGTCTAAATCAGAATGATACCCAGAAACAGTTACAAATAAAACAAGAAAAAACCAAAGATAACGGCAGGACACAATTGGTAGTCACCTACAGCTTGCAGCTGAAACCAGTGCAGTGCATCATCAGTAATCTGAAATTTATTTATTTATTTATTTATTACTTTCGGCTTCTACCCTGCTTGAACCCCCTAGGGGGTCTCTGAGTGGCTTACAGTTACTCTGTTATCCCTAACTATGGCCACATCTGAATTGGGGTGGGGACTGCCCTACCAGCAACCTGTAGATGGCGCTGTTGTTCTTCTTGATCTTAGTTCGGCATCTCGGCCCATTGCTGGCTCGGCTCCCTCCAGCTTTCCTCCTTCTCCTCTTTGCTTGTCCTTGGCGTCGGCTACGGTCAGCGGCTCCATCCTGCGCCCGGTGCGCATCAACACGGCTTCGGCTCAGTCCATCACGGCTCCGCCCACGCCTGCGCCTCACACTCTCCTTGTGTCACCTGGCTCCGCCCATCGCCGCCGACGTCTGGACTGCTACGATGTTTTCGCCCGGTCGCCATGCTTTATCAGGCAATCATATTTTTTCTCACACTTGGAAAGTAAATCTCTTTTTATTTACTCATCTTCCAGTGTAAAATATGCCATCATGTGTCACCTTTGTCCTTCTAGTCTTCACACTGGCCATATAGATCAATCCCTGTGTAAAAGAACAAAGGGACACAAATCTGATGTTTAAAACTGCAGTATTCAGAAACCAGTGGATAAACATTTTGATTTTCCACAGCATTCTGTTACAGATGTAAAAGTCATTAATCTCATACAAAAGAGGAACATATAATTGGTGAATCAGAAGTCATCAAGAAGTTCAATACCACCTTACCCCCCTCCCCAATAAACCTTCAGGTTTCCCACCCCTTATCTATAGCCTTACACCTTCCTAATTGGATCTGTTTACCATGGTACTCCATCTTTCTGTGTTATACCTCTGAGGATGCCAGTCACAGCTACTAGTGAAATGTCAGGTCCTAAAATGCCAAGACCACGGCCATACAACCCGGAACAGCTACAACAGCTAATGAACTCTGGCCGTGAAAGCCTTCGACAACATGTTTTGTCTGTTAGGCCAAATATGACTATCTGTAAACCATTGGGAGAAGTCTTTATCCTCTGTGAATGGATTGATTTCTCTTTTGATTGGGTCTTATTTTAAATTGGCCTCTTTTTATATAACAATTTTTCCCCTCACACTGGCCACATTTCTTTTGTTTGCAATTTATAGAGACATTGGCATATAGATCTACCCTTCATATACATAAAATGAAATGAGCACTCCCTCATGAAATTTTGGTAGTTTCTTAGGTGCCACTGAACTTCTGTTTTATCTCACTCAAACAGGAGTCATGTTTGTTTGGTTTCAGATATACATCTCAAAGTATGAGACAATTCAGTGATTGGTGGCAAATGGAAATCTACTATAAATGCAGTGTACATTAGGATCATCCTGTTTGGCAGAGGCATCAGGAAAATTCTGTTGCATAATATCTCTGTCAGGCAGTCTCTCCCTCCTCTACCTCATGAAACAGAAAACAATAACATGTTAGGGAATATAAAGAGGAGTTATTATTAGACCCCATATTATTTTTCTAATGTTGTTAATGTTAATGTTTTAAAAATGGGGTCTCCTCATCCCATGTTTAGATTACTGTCAATCTGAATGTATTCCATCATCTCAAGGTTCCTGTCTTAAAATGTCCTATCTTAAAATGAATACTGTTTCTAAGTACTGCTCTGCAGCAGTTTGTGATGACACAATGTGCACAACCCATAAAATGAATACATGAACTGAAACAGGGATTGCAAGACTTTTTTCTTCTCTTTCACACACAAAGAAGTATGATTTGCATTTTAAAAATAGAACCCATAGGTATCTCTTCCCAAAGCCCAGATTTTCAGCTACAGTTGAACAACTACACACTGGCTTTGTAAATTCACTTTTTGCAACCTCAGAAGTACAATTCATTTTAATTTTATTTAATTCATAGGACTGCAGACTTAGTATTTTATAAAGCTGTAAGAACCATTACTTACCACAGAGGTGCAGTTTAATTTATTTAAAGCACTGGCTAGCTAGGCTATTGGCCAAGATTTTATGAAGGATTATGTACTAAAGAAGACTAATTTTGTTAAAGGTAGGACGTGTTACTGATTAACCCATTAAAAAGTAGATAATAAAGTACAAAGAATGTCATTGAGCACTTAGCCAATTAAAATGTAAAGGAACTGCATTTAAACATCCTATGCCACCGACCCAACCAATGCTTCTCAGTTGTTTGACCAAAAATAGCATTGATTTTGTGAGAAATAGCAGGAAGGGAGGGGAATAGCTGACTCATCTCCTCAAATCTTCCATCATGAATTTGCACTTACAAACCAGTCCACTGAGCTACCATGACTCTTTTAAGAGTATGGAGTCTCCCACTTCATAGCATTAAACTAGGGGTGTGTGCTTGGTATATACCAAGCCAAATAAATATTCCCAAAATACTTTATTGGTATTTTACAGATATTTATTCAGATGAATCAGATTTTCTAATCTGATTCGGCTACTGATCTATCTGAGCCCGAACGAAAGCCAATATTATTCAGCTTTTATTTGAGCTCAGCTTCACTAGCCAAAGCAGCGTGAGTTCACTCACCTTCTGGGTGAACCCATGCCACTTCTGGGTTCCTCACGTGTGGCTTGGCTTTGTAAAAGCCATCTAAAGGGCAAGTTCCCTTTAAATGGCTTTTACAAAGCCAAGCCACCTGTGTGCGTTGCAGAGATGTGCCGCTGCCGCCAGAGTACTTTAAAGAGACTTTAAATACCTTCCCTTCTCTCCCCGGGTCATGCCATGGTGACAGCATGCCTCAGCAAGTGAAGGGAAGACTTACATTCATTGAGGTGTGCTGCTACTGCCGTGCGACTCAGGGAGGGAAGGGAAGCTATTTAAAGAGACTTCAAATACCTTCCCTCCCCGAGTTGCACTGTGGTGGTGGCATGCCTTAGCAAGTAAAGAGATAGCATTTAAACTGATCAGCTGACAGGTGAACACACTGCACTTTTCAGTTTAAATGGGAAGAAGCAATTTCAGTGAAATGGAAGGGTTTAATGGTTTCTTGCCATGGAAAGGAAGGGAGCTTTGCATAATAAGTTCAATAATACTGATTATTTCTCGAATCTCAATAATGTACCAATATTGGGGTTAAAAATATCAAAATATACCAATATTTTTTGGGTTTGGTATACCCAATCCCCAAAAATACCCTTTTTTGATGCATACCCCTAGAATAAACTCTTTAACTAAACCGCAGCAGCAGTATACAAGAATTTCAATGGGAGGGGGTTTGCTCCATGGATTGAGAAGATTCTTCCATGTCTCATGAAGCAATACAATGGGACCATGGTGGTAGAAACAAAACAACAAGACAATCACACCATGTGTGTATTGAAAATACAAATCTCATATTTGTTACAGTTACAAAATATCAATCCACAAGTCTCATAAGATGTTCAAAGTACATAAGCAATCCTACATCCATGTAACACATATCTCATAAGACTTAATATACACAGTGTTCAAAGAACATAAGCAACCCTACATCCATGTAACAACTCAAAGTCAATCCAGCATATTGTTCCAAGCAATATACAAAAAAAATAAGGAAAACATTTTCAAACAAGGTACCATGATTCCCTCAACATTCTCTGTGTTAAACCTTTGTTCCTTCATGTGGAAAGCAAAATAAATGTGTACGGCTTCCCTTCACTTACAATACGTATTTTAATACCTTGCTTATTTGCAGTGTGTGTACATTCTCTAGGCAGTTGAAAAATTCATGTCAAATATCTTTACAACAGTAGTTTTGTATCACTTGTGGTACTTTTAATGACATTCAGAATCATGTGTTTTATTTATATTGCTTTGTGTGTGTCTCAGAACAGTTTTCTATTTTTGGAAAAATCATATATAATATAAAATATGCTTATTTCAGAATAATGTAGAATAATGTTGCCTGTGACCCAACACACAAAGCAGAAGCCAGGCCCCTGAGTCACCCGGGGGCCTGTTTGCAGAACTGCGGGGAGGGGAAGAGAGATGGCGTCCATTGCGGGCTGGGGCGGGCCAACACCAGACGTGGGAAAACTGGGGCTCACCTGACCATTGCCGGCCCTATCTGCAGAGTCTTGGGCATCTGGGTGGGCAGGAGCACCTGGCCAATATTTAAGGGGCTGTGCCATCCCACCTGACATTCCTCAACACAAAGCAGAAAGCTATAATGGACAGATGATTCTATTATTGCCAGACATAATGAAAAGAAGCCAATTAACCTTTTTTTATCTATACTAAGAAATGATTTCGCTGTTTCAATGATTATATCATAATATTATGACTTATAAATGATTTTAATTTCATTCTAACATGTATATAAGAACAGTTCATTGATATAGACTGTCAGGCCTCCTCTGTTTATGTGCATGTTTTACGGCAAGGCTACTCTGGCTCTGATCCCTGAGCCTTCATGTGGGTATGATGTATGCTCCTCCTTGCCAAGCTTACTTTAGTTCTCAAGGGAGGTGTGCTATATCCTGTAATTGTCTAAAATACTTTGCTGTGCTCACAGAAAAGAAAGGCTGAAAATAAATTAGTTGTTCTTAACTTGAGCAAAATCAGCTGAAGAGAGCCAGTTTGGTGCAGTGGTTTAGTGCTTGGACTCTAATCTGGGAGTATTGGGTTTGATTCCTCACTCATCCACTTGAAACTGCTGGATGACCTTGGGAAAACCATAGTTCTGTTAGAGCTGTTCTCTCAAGGACAATTCTTGAAAGAGCTCTCTCAGCCCCACCTACCTCTCAGGGTGTCTGTTGTGGGGAGGGGAAGGGAAGGAGTTTGCAAGCTGCTCTGAGACTCCAAGTGAAGGGTGGGGTATAAATCCAATCTCCTCCTCCTCCTCCTCTTCTTCTCCCTTCCCCCTCACTGTGGTACTTGTTGGTAGTGTTGCCAACATCCAGGTGGGGCCTGGAGATCTCCCAGAATTACAACTGATCTCCAGAGTACAGATATCAGTTCCCCTGGAGAAAATGGCTGCTTTGGACAGTGGCCTCTATTATACCCTTCTGTAGTCTCACCCCTCCCCAAACCCTGACCTCTACCCCTAATTTTCCAGGAATTTCCCAACCTGAAGCTGGCAAACCTGGAATGTTTGAAGATTTTCCTGTAGTTTGGTGCATAAACAAACAACAGAAAATGCAGTTTGTACTTTGATTTGAATGTTAGCATAGTATTTGCATAATATGCAAATTAGGTTGCTCAAATTTGGGGTCCTTGGGTATGGCAATCCTGGGCATAAATGTTTTAAAAATCAGGCTAAAGTTAAATAGGTGAGAAATAATATTAAATTAGAGGCAGATATTTACATGAATATGTGGAAAGAACAATAATAGTGATAATGAATTATCAGAACTTTTGACAACAATAGAATGATATAAAGAACAGACCAGGCCAAGTGTCCTCAAAAAGTTTAATGGTGGCGTAAATATACGTCAACAAGGGAAGAACATAATAAAATTAGAAACAAGATTTTTAAAAAATTTACTGCAAGCATCCAGACATATTGCTGTCTTTTAGCCACTATTCTTTCAGACTTGTGCTTCAAACTGGTAAAAGTTATTTTATTACCACCCCCACAGGACTACAGCTTTGAAATATGTGATTCTACTGGCTTTGGAAGGCAACTATGTTATATGAGCATTTCAGTATCTGACACACTCAAAAATGAAAAACTAAAAAAAGTCCCTTTGAAACCTTCTTTTCCACATGTACACCATCTGTTTCTAGGTGATTATTTTTAATATAACACTCACTGAAATATATTAAACTCCACTGGGTATCATCTTCAATTGGATTATTTACCTGATGTTTATGCTTTTGTTATCTATTGTGACAAAAAGCACATTTTATTATTTTGCTATGTCAAACAATTTAAACAAATCTATTTTGCTTTACAGATGTTCTATTAAAGAATCATAAGAGTTAAGAATAGGCACTTAATATTCATATGTCTATAGGTACTTCTAAAATTTAATTAATGCAGATTAGTTACCCCTTAACAGATTCTGAGATCTGAGTAATGAATTTATCTTGCTTGCAACACAATTTTTGCTCTTTTTAACCCTTCCAATCATGGCCTATGGGTAGTGAGATTCAATTCCAATTTAGTACCATAGTTAACTGGGGGGGGGGGGCAGACATGCAAGACTAATCTATCTAAGCCACTAGTGATCAACGTATCTTCTCACAATAAATTGTTGAAGTTAGTTGTGTGATATAGAAATAAAGCATTTGTTTTTCCTAAATCTACTGCCAATCAGTTTCATGGATGATCCTGATTTTTTGTATTATAAGAAAGGCACTCTCTCTCTTCCCTTTCCCTCCCCCACCATACATCATTATTTAGTCTTTGTTATGTCCCCTCCCTAGTTGCACTTTTTCTGATCTTGAAAGTTCCAAACAATATCATCTTTCCTCATTAGAAAAATTGTTCTAACTCCTTGATAATTTTGGTTGCCTTTTTGCACTGCTTTTAAACATGATCTGATACTGAAAAAGCGAGACAGTGTACAATAAACTGCATTACTGACAAGGGGGTACAACTGATTTTTTATTTCAAAATTGTGTGTACTTCATTACAGCCTTCCTTGTACTTATTTGTACGTAGATTGTTCAATAAAAAATGCATTTTTAATAATTGATTTCATTCTCCAAAACCTAATTAGGCGAGGCCCAAGTACAAAAGACCTACACGGGTGGGTCAGTGGAATTAGGATGAAGCCACATGTCTGGGGGACTCTGGATCCAAATGTGTAACTGATCTGCAAAGAGTAGTCAAAGAGATGGCCCAATGGGGATCAGGGCTATGGTGCTGGTATAAGAAGCCTTCAAATTGGAAATGCCTCCCATTGCGGTTGCTTTAAGTGTCAGGTGGGGAAAAAACTTTGAATACAAGACAACCCCCTAAAAAATGAAAAAGCAGTACCTAAAAGTAGATTATCCTGAATTTAAAACAACTCCTCCTAAAAGCGAGGAACAAGTTAGCCAGACAGACACTGTATACTCTCCACACTAGATTCTATCTTCCTCCCTCATGACCACCTGCCAGCACCCCTTGCAATTCACAGCGCAGCCCTGAAAAAAGCAGCATCATGCAACAGTCATAGCCACTACAATTTCTCTGCTGGCTAGTGAGCTGAGTGTGGGTCTTCTCAGCTCAGTACTATGTAACAGATGCCACCAGGCATTGGGGCTTGTTGGGGATGCTGATGCTTATAGTGCTACCCTAGGGGTTGCAAAGCAGGGTCATTTGCTCTTCTTGCCTCCTCACTCTGTGGATAAAAAGGAGAAGAGAATAATGTGAGCTGCTTTGATCCCTACTGTGGAGAAAGGTGGGGTATAAATGAAGTAAATAAATAATAACCAGATAAAAGGTAGGTTGGTGAATGGCTGAGAAGGCAGAATGAGGCAGGGAAAGGGGAAGAGATATGGGGGCTGCCGGGGGGGGGAGAGGAAACAGTATAGGAAGGGAGATATGGGGGAAAGTGAAGTGCCACAAGTCTCTGAGGGTTCCCTGCCATGCAAGTAGGACTGTCCCAGTGGCTGGCACCACACAACTGGGCCACAGCTTTCCTAAGCAAAGGCTGCCAGGGGGAGAGGGAATGCTTAAAACAGAGAGGCAGATAGGTAGGGTGGTTGTTGGGTGGGAACGAGATAGAGTTGCCAATTCCAGGTTAGTATATTCCTTCTGATGGGTGGAGAATGGAGAGGGTACGGTTTGAGGAGAGGAGTGTCTTCAGAGGGGTACAATGCCATAGACTCTATCCTTCAAAGCAGCCATCTCCTCCATGGGAACTAGGACTGCCAACCTCCAGATGTGTGCTGGAGATCACTAGGGTTGACAGGCTCCAGGTAGGGCCTGGAGATCTCCCGCTTTTACAACTGATCTCCAGCTCCCCTGGAAAAAATGGCTGCTTTGAAGGGTGGACTCTATGGCATTATACCATGCTGAGGTCCTTCCCCTCCCCAAACCCCACCCTCTCCTGGATCCACCCCCCAAATCTCCAGGTATTTTCGAACCCAGATCTAGCAACCCTAAAGATCACCCAGAATTACAAGTGCTCTCCGGATGCAAGGGATCAGTTCCCCTGGAGAAAATGGCTGCTTTGGAGGGTGGGCTCTATGGCATTACCCTCTGAGGTTGTATCCCTCCCCAAATCTTACCCTCCCAAGACTCTATGCCCAAATCTCCAGGAATTTCCCAGCCTAGAACTTGCAGCCCTAAGGTGGAACTGAACTCTGTAGTTTGGAAAACTGTTGTGATTCCCGGAGATCTCCAGGCCCCACCTAGAAGGAGAGAAGGAAGCAGAAAAGGGGGAGAGACTATGGGGGCTTTCAGGAAACAGAAAGAGGAAATAGTGGGGGAGTGGAAGTGGGTAATGGGATGCCCACAGCAAGTCCTTGTGGGTTCTCACTTGTATGTTCAAAATGATTGAATAAAGAAGTTGCTGTTATGTTATTGAGGCCTTGCATTGCACACTTCTTTGTGAAAGACCAGATAGATATATAACAGTCGCCTTTCTCAAGGTTTTATGTATTTTATGCAACTTTTTTTAACAGATAATTTTTATTCTTTTACATAAATAGCAAAGATTTACAAGGTAAGCATGAGCATAGTCAGCTCTCAATGGCTTCATACATTTTGTACAGTTTGTCGGTATTATACAGTTTGAAAATTACCATAGATGCAGAGTATTAATTACATCAGGTACTGTTTCTTTGGTAGATAGATGTACTAGTATGGGGTACCATATACATACAATGTCATTGTGACAGCCTCTAGATAGATTTTGATTCCGAGTATCTGAGATTTTCTCCATTATATAAAGTTTCCATAGCTTTTTGTACCAGAGGTTTACATTTAGCCTACTCGTGGATTTCCATGTGGCTGCTATTGTGGTTTTGGCTGCAAATAGTAATAGAGAGATTATTTTCCTTTGTGGATTAGATAAAGCATTTTCCTCTCTGAAGTTTTATGTATTTTATGCAGCTTATTGTATGTATTTTATCTATATTGTAAGTTGACTTGAGCTCTGAAAGGAAGAAAGGTGGCCAATAAATGTTTTAAAGCAATAAAATTAATAGGTCTCCTAGAATTACAACTGATCTCCAAATGACAGAGATCAGCTCCCCTGGAGAAAATGGTTTCTTGGGTGGCCTTTTTGGCATTATATCCCACCAATATCAAACTCCACTTCAAATCACCAGGAATTTCACATCCTGGACCTGGCAACCCTAGTAGAACTGAGTGAGTTGGGAAAGTAGACAGGAGGAATAACAGGGACACAAGGGAAAACAGAGAGTGAGGGAACAGCTACAGGAAGTGGGGTGCGGCATACATAAATCATGAGATGGTGGCAATACAGTGCTCTCAGGATGTTTTGACCCTTTTATGTGTGCTGATATATACTGATTTTTAGCAGGTGGCAAAAATTCCCACCACTCAATACATAAGAAGTACCTGTGAGTGGCACAGGTGAATAGAATGGGTGGGTAGGTCAGGGGGTAATCTAATAGGCTTGGTGGAACAGGTCTGTTTTACAGGTCCTGGAGAATGGTTGTAAATCCCACAGGGCCCTGATCTCAATTGGGAGACTGTCCTACCAGGCCGGAGCCAGAGTCAAAAAAGCTCTGGCTCTGGTTGAGGCTAAATGGACATTCCTTGGGCTGGGGATCACCAGTACATGTTGGTCTGAAGAATGCAGAGCTCTTCAGGGGACATAGCGGGAGAGATGGTCCTGCAGACCGCACTGGGCTTTAGACGTTAATCCCATATCATATATTAAGTCTGCTGATATTGGTTTATGTCCTACTACACTCTACTTCCTTACAGAAATACGAACCTTACATTAATACGAACCTATGTGCTTCCTAAATATATATATTTGTTTTGAACACTTCCCATTTTTATAGCAAAACACACGCTTCTCAAATGGCAAAAAGAACTTAACAAGTTTATCTGGAAATTCAAAACCCCCAGAATAAATTTCAGCACTATTACAAAACCTTCTAAGCACAGTGGTTTGGCCTGCCCAGATATACACCGGTATTATACTGCAACTATGCTGGCATCATTAGTACGACAATATAATTATGAGGCTCACTCAGACTGGAAATGGATAGAGGAACAAACTTTGAAAGGTCTTTCATTTCATTCTCTGTTATGGAAATCCCGCATTGCAGACTTCTCAAGTGAAATCTTTTCTCCATACTTACGAGCATCCATAAAAATTTGGTTTAAACATAGAAAAATACTTACCACACCTTTCTCCAAATTAAGCTCCTTTTGTGGACAAAGATGGTTCCCTCCGGCTGAAGATTCCTCGCAATTTGCTAATTGGAAAAAAGCAAATGTTACCAGGCTAATACATTTAATACAAAATAACAAATTGTTAGATAAATCTGACTTGGAAACCAAATATAACTTTTCTGTACAATGGTACGAATACCTCCAAATCCGACACCCAATCTCCGCCCTTTCAAGAATCAATGAAGCTTCAGCTCACAGAATTCGAAAAATTTCTATATTCAAAGCAAAACAAGAAAGGTCTCATTTCTAAATTTTTATAAGTTATTACTTTCTTCTACATATAACCATACCTCTTTTTACCAAAAAGCTTGGTCATCTGATTTCCAGATACAACTCTCTGATTCACAATGGGAAAAAATTTGGAGGTCGCAAACAAAATTAACGCATTCATTATATATCTCTGAAGCCAACACCAAGGTTACACTACGATGGTATTTAACCCCACTTAGACTATCGCATATGATCCCCTCAATGAAACCACTGTGTTGGAAAAAGTGTAAAGAAACAGCCACCTACTTTCATTGCTGGTGGTCATGTAAGTACATTAATAAATTCTGGTTATCTGTTCTTAACAAGATTAAAGTTTTAACTAACTGTGAACTACCCATGGACCCAGCTCTAATTTGTGGCCAAATGAAGATCCCATAGAAGTAGACAGGAAACTAATAGGAATCCTTCTTACAGCTGCAAAGATCTTGATTGCAAAAAATTGGAAAAAAGACAAACTTCCCTCAATACAACAATGGGTCCATAAGGTCTGGGATCTTTTCCTTCTAGAAAATTTTAATATAAGCCATTCTGAACTTCAAACGGAGATCCACCTCATGAATCCTCTTAACATTTGGTTTCCGATACTAAACAAGATTACTATTGACAAATATGATTGGGAGACAATAAAGAATATTAAATATAAGTGAATGCTTTTTAATTAGTCAGTTCTTAGAGGCCCTTTTTTGTTGATGTTGTTTTTCAGTCTTTCTCTATAATATACTAACTCAGCGGTTATGCAACTAACTAGTGGTTTGTTTCATAATGTACAAATGAAAATTGTTTCTTATTGTATTGACTGTGTTTTGGGACTTGCTGTACTTTTTATTGTTTATCAGAAAATAATCAATAAAGTTTCTTTTAAAAAAAGAAAGAAATAGAGAAGAATGTTGTAGCAAATACAGATTCACTTTGCTGAGGCAGTTTTGCAAGCAATAGCATTTAGAAAGTTGAGACTGAACTGATAGCAATTGAAACTGAACTGATAGGGATGTTGTTGCTTGTAGTCTATTGATGTCTCATTTATTGCATTTATAAGAGGTGATACATAAAGAAATATATTAGATGATGGAACCAGTTTCTGTGAAAAGTAAGGGTCAATGTGTTCGTGCTGCAGTTTGTGGTATCTCTAGGACTCACATAAATACCAGTATGGAACACTGGTAAATACCACATAAATACTAGTATGGAACAGTGCTTAGTAGGATCTGGAAGACCTAGGTTCAAATCCCCACACAGCTTTTTCAGTAGCCTTGTGCAACTAACTCTCTCCAGCCTACATATCCATAGTCAAATGTGATGCAAGATGTAAATACGTTGAACATTATTAAACTGTGTTGCAGGTTCATCATAACTATTTCATCATAGCTTCTACTTGGACATTTTGATATGGTTTTCATGTTTTCAGGCCCCGACTGATAGGTGCCTGTTTATGTTTTTAACCCATGAGCTGCCTCAATGGCCCTAATGAGGGGACAAAGGCAGGATATACATTTTGTGTATAAATAGACAATGACTGACACGCTAATGTCACCATATCCTTCAGCCTCGGTCATGGTTAGCATTAGCTCCACTGTATTTTTAACTACTTCTTTTAATTACAAGAAAATAGAACAGAAGCTTAACACCCAAGTTTACAGAACTTAAAGAACAGAAGAGCAACTGTAAATACCAATCTGCAAGCTTAAAGTAGATTTCTAGAACTAGTCTAAAAGGTTCCCAGTACTAGCAAACATCAATCTAGCCTGCTGTAATATAGAATATATTAGAACCAGATATTAGACAGATACATAGCACCTGTCTTTCATTCTTTAAATACACTTGGTCAGCTGTGTTGGTCTGAAGTAGTAGAACAAATTTAGAGTCCAGTAGCACCTTTAAGACCAACAAAGTTTTATTCAAGGTATGAGCTTTCGTTGTGCATGCACACCTTTTCAAATACATTGGAATGGTAGGTAGGGTTCAAACTTACAGACAGGGGCTGAACAGTAAATTTGGCTGAACAACAAATTTATATGTAACATGCAAGGAATATTGGGATGTTTTGCTGCATCCACCTCAAAACAGAAAAAAAATGCTGTTAAGTGACCTCCATGCCTGAGAGGAGAGAATGTAGAGTATCAGTTTACTTCCCACAATTAGAAAATATACCTTCACATAGTTATCTGCTATTTTGACATATTTATTGCTTTACAACTGTTGACATAACCTTAACTTGTTATTTAGTTTGTCTTTGCACATCTTCATCATGTTACATGTTAATTTCCTATCCAGACCCTTTCTATAAGTTTGAATCTTACCTACTATTCCAATCTATTTGAAAAAGTATGCATGCACACGAAAGCTCATACCTTGAATAAAACTTTGTTGGTCTTAAAGGTGCCACTGGACTCTAAATTTGTTTTAAATGCACACTTTCTGTTAATTTACCCAATGTCACAAATTTCCCAGACTGTTTCATCCATTTCTTAACAGAAATTTTTTGACAATATGCTAGTTTTTATACTAATTATGTTTTTTATACATGGGATAAACATATATTTGTGTATAGTGGAATGTTTTGCATTTACATGTAATACAGCTGTCTATTCTAGCATGCAGCCATGGACCATATATGTTCACTAGTAAACACCCATTTGCTATCACACATTGTGTGAATAATCCCTAAGTAAAAGGTGTTCATCTAGATTAATTCAAGTTTTTCTGAGTTTTGAATGTTATGACAGATACTGCTTTTTTCATTTCCAGCAATTACATAAGAAGTCAGGTAATTTTATGAAGAGAAAATGAACAGAAACAAGCTAGAATCCATTTTCAAGTTTGGTTTAGCTTCTCTTACTGCAGACTGAAGCAACTAGATACTGCAAATATGTTTGTTAGGTACAACAAAGCACAGATTAACTATATAATTAGAACTTTGCGATACGTATTTATAGAAACGTGACATATATTTGTGTACCTAGATATTTACATATATGTAAAATAAAATAAGACACATCTAATCATAACTCTGTATGCTTGCTAAAATTATCTCATCTTCCTAAATTACAGAATCTAGAAGCCAGACTCGGGGGAGGTAGTATTGGAGTTTATGAATTAAAGCCCCTAGATAACAAACCTTTATCATAAAAGGTCCATAGGACACCAGTTCATGATGACTATTGGTAGATAGGATGTGTGGTGATTCAGTGAAACAAGGATTTATGAAGGTAGCTTTCCACAGAGCTGCAGTATGTTCTTTCCAGCTAAGGGGCGTACTTCACAGGCAGACCTTTGGTCTTACTTTTTGTGTATTCAGAGTGCCCCTGAATATCGAAGCTAGTTGCAAATATATTTGTTTGGTACAATAAAGCACAGTTTATTAACTAATTAACATTCTAAAATACATAGTTACAAAAGCATGATGCATATTCATGTATGTAATTTTACATACATGTAGAACAAAAATAACATCCAATCATAGTTCCAACTCTACTCCCACACTTCTTCCCCTGCATTCCCCGTGGTTTAATCAAACTGAGTCATACCAGAGCCACATGAACAAACACATGTAGCCTAAAATTGAAATTTTCAAATTAGAGTTATCAATGAAAGATAAAAGAAAGAAATATTTTATTAATTATGTAAGATACAATCCTACTTATACAGCAATATATAGTAAAACTCCCATTGGTTGGAGTGGAACGGAGTTGCAACGATAGACATTAAGTTAGATGAAATACTTTCCTCTCATTTCTCGGTTTGTATGCCAAAGGCTTTGTTATGGTTCCTGATTTTTATTATATTTTACTCCCTTGTTTCATTTGAGGATTAACTAAAGGAATTCAGGCGCAGTATATATATCCTAGTGGATTTTGAGATTACTGTTTCTGCAAGAGAAAAAGTCATACTTAGTCAATTAGATTATTGGATCTTAAGTACAGAATATTGCCTTGACCCTAAAATCTTAAAAACTGAAATAATAGCTTAAAATGGCATGCAAACACTAATTAATGTCTCTCATAAAAATTAAGGCAAATATTTTCTTAAATACTCATTGAATGTGTGAAGTTCTTCCAACTGGGGCATCTTTCAATTGTTTGCCCAGCCCTGTGCTGGAACATATAGAATGGTTATATTTTATCAAGTCATATCAGTAGTTCAAAAGCAATGGCATTAATTTCCTTTCCAGTGTTTTAAGTAGCACAAAGAATTATTCTTTCTTATCAGAAATCTCATCTTATGATATTCTAAAGGATTTTCAGTAGTTCAGATTTGTTCTGTTTATTGAACAGGGGACTTCTATATCTTTGATTATAGATATATGTAATGGTTTCATACAGATTTTGGTGTTTGGCAGTATGAAGCCCGAGATGCAGAAGACAAGATTTGCAGCTAGTTGGATGACTATGGGGTAACGATTTTGCAGGAGCTATCATTATTTGTGTTGAGATCAGACAGCAATTGAAGCACTTTGACTGCTAGCAGGGTGGAGCAAAATAATGTTGTTTTATTAAATGATACTATGTGTTTAGAGTTGCCAACCCCAGGCTGCTACGCTAAAATGGATGTCATGGAGCAATTATGAATGGTTGGGAAATCCCGATTCAAGCATCCTACTGTTATGGGGCTGCTATTTCCAAAAGGGGGCTCTTTGCAAACTCAAAGGTGATGCTCTCTGGCAGTTTCTGAAGCATCTCTTGCTCCACTAAGATGCCAGACAATTTGCCTTCCCTTCAGTGAAAGGAGCCCACTGCCCCCCAAGCTAGCCCACCCTGCTTTCCCTGGCCCGGGAGGGTGTGTGGAGGCATTTAAATGCCTCGGCGAGCTGGAGAAGGCCTGCAGGGCCCCCCTGCCTTCCCTGGCTCGCTTGCCAAGGTAGACGAGCTGGGGAAAGCTCTGGAAGGACCGGGGAGGCATTTAAATACTTTCCCCTGCCTTCCCCTTGCCCATATATATGGCATCCATTCAGGGAATCCCTGTTCAGCCAGCCAAAACTGATTCGACTTTCAGCGGGTCGAATAATGTGTATGGGGGGGGGTCAGTTCATCTGAACCAAATGAACATCCCTACTATTTGTTTGCCTGACCATCAGAAAAAAGGCCTTTTCCACAAGAAATAATAGAAAATAATTTCATAAAATTAAGAGGAGAAAATCAGTGAAATGTAGAGTGGATTTGCTGGTGGTTTTTTTTAAAGCATTATATTGTGAAACTATATCATGAAACAGTAACAGTATACTCTTAACAGACAGCTAAAGATTAAGGATGTGCTCAGGGTTTCATCTTACATTATAAGCAGCAAACGTCATCTGTTCCAGTAAAATTATCTCAAACCACTCAGCTGAAGTCATTTGAACTCCGTGGTACAGTGCCCTAGATGAGAGGATTTAATTTCACATAGGATATACACAGACTCAGAATGTACGTTCTGATGTCTCCAGTGGCTTTGTAAATACTCAACTATGTGACGTCTTCTGAATTGTCATGGGATATTGTGATGTCCTCTGGTATAAATGTATTTTAGAAATACATGGTGGAAAAGTCTGTTAGTGGTTGCTTTCCATAGTAACCAAAAATACATCACTCACTTTTTGTTTACCTCTGACTGCCAGGTTGTGAAAACAAACACAAAGATGATGAAGATTGTATTCTGACCTCATAAACTGCCAGTAGCATCTGGAGTACTATTAAAGATAAGAATGCTGATCTGGGATTACTGGCATGAACCAATGTACCAGTTCTCATAAAAGCCTGGCATGGAATTTGTCTGAATGGTAAACTCTATTAGTAGCAAGGACATCACATTAATATTAGTTGCACACCTATAATTGTTGACCAAAACCTATTTCCAGTCATTTTTAGAATGACTTATGGTATATCTTGTAGATTTCAGTAAAATTTGTGTGTACATAGATACGCTCAGATTCATTGGAGTTGCCCAGCTGTGAAGCTGGCACCCCTTAGAAAGTTCATAAGACCTGGAAGGGAGAAGTAAAGCTGTAGAGAGGCATGGGATTCTGATACAAACAAGAACTTTAAAAAAATAATAGAAGATCATCATTTATTCATGTTGAATTTTTGGCTTCAC